>NW_008598056.1:3847-14281 GCF_000691845.1 Merops nubicus
GTGGACCATCAGAGTGGCCACTTCCAATAACAGGAGAGCACACACAGTAGAGATGTCATGTACACAGACTTCCCAACACCACAGCAAGCAGAGCCAGCTTTTATGCTGTTAACTTTGAGGCAGGACAATATGTTCATGTCAAAGGCAGAGGCAGCTGGTGGTTATCTCCTAGTTGGTTCCCACCCAAGGCTGGCCAGACCCTGGGTGAAAACAAAACAGGAGGATGCTTTTTGTGGGCATCATCCATCTGCCAGCTCTCATTCAGGGCTGGGGGTTTAACCCCAGCGCTTCATTGATCCATTTCTTTTGTTCATATGATTAATTTATGTCACAGCATATCTTGAGGGGAAAAAAATGGCTTAAATTTAATGAAGACTGAACTTCATTTGCCATCTGACAGGTCATTCATCTAGTGTGGGCAAACCCTTGCAAAGACCTTCAGCATCTTACTAAAAGAAAGCCATTCTTTTACTTTCCTCTTTACTGTAATTTATATAGTGATAATTAATGAGATTATTGCCTCTGCAAAGGTATCTTTTATACCAGGTCTGCCCTATTTCAGTTCTTCTTGTCAGTTATGGCTTCAGTGGGTTAACAAAGACACAGAACTTGTTAGGGTGTGCTTTGCTTGAGGTCTCATTTTTAAAAAGGAAGAAGCCTAATTTTCTGCTCCCCAGCCCTTTGGTCTGGGAGTTGGGTTTGGGGAGGGAAGTCTTTGCTGAAACTCTCACATATCTCTGGGGAACACCTGGTGGCTGTTGCTGCTTTCCACTGCCAGCAGTTTCAGAGTGTCTGGTTTCTGACAGCACTGCTGTGAAGAGAGTGTGACCAGAGGAGATGAAACTGAGTTTTGATGAACTCCCGTTTTGCAGAGTCCTACACACAAATCTTCTCTCTTCATGTCTATGCCTTTTCTCCCCTTTCATGGGGTGATCCAGCAAGGCATCAATTCTTCTACAGCTTTGCTGCTTCTGAAATACTGGAACTGTGTCTTCTAGTTGAGTGGTTTTTTTGATAGGCATTTCAGTCTTTGTTTCTGCTTGGTGGACCTCACAGCTGTTGAAGCTCCTTTTGACTTTGCTAGGAATGAATATCTGTGTTTTGACAGCTCTCTATTTCAACTTTTACTGTATTTTGAAGCTGGTCAGCCAGGCAGAGAGGGGTAGATGTTTGGCCATCCTGTTTTTAATGTGCTCAGTATTACAGGGCTTAGTTTGTGTGACTGTGGTTTCCTTAACCAGTAACCCATGTCCTGCTTAGGATTTTTGTTTGCCTTAGTTTCAGATCTTTTTGTTTAATGTCACCTTTACCAAAGCATTGCTTTCTAAAACTGTAGCTCTTGTGGTTTGGTATCATGCCTCCTAGCAGAATATGCAACCTGATTATTTTAGCATAACCTTTAGCAGTTCAATTCCTGTTAATTGTAGCAGTGACTTTGTTGGATGGGCTGAACTGATGGAACAGGTCACTGTCACCTGAGAGGGGCACTTCTCTGTTTTGCTCCTGGCTTGCTGCTTACGTTGCATCTGGCAGAAAACTAACCCAAAAAAGGGAGGCAGGGGGGGTACTGCTGGCTTGGAGAGTTCACTTGACTCCTGGGGCTGGCTTGGAGAGTTCAAGGGGAGTCATGTGGGTTTGAGAGATGCTGAAGGGGAAGACTGTAGGTCTGGAAGCCATTTGTGTGTGTTTTCCTGACAAGTGGAGCTAATCTGGGTCAGGAAGCCTGTTTGTGCCCTGGGACCAGTTATCCCATGAAGCAGCAACTTGTCTGGAAACGGCTTGTCTACATCTTCTTCAAGAGTTCACATAGGAGGTAGTCAAAAACAGAAGCACCCTGTTCTTACTGTCTTACACTTTGCTTTTAGGCCTAGTTTTTGTTGCAGCATTATTGACTTTATATTACCAGTTTCAATTCAAGGTCAAATATAAACTTGGCAAGAGTTTTACTTCCTTAGACCTTGGATTTTATGTTTATACTAGTTCAGCTGCACAGACCTCTCCTCCTTCATGCATTTGCTGTTGTGGCATGTATGAGGGGCAGTGATAAAAACCATCCTTCCTCCTATTCTTCTTGTCCCTCCTTCTCTTTTGGAGACACAAACCATGCACATCTTTTGCTTGACTGATGTTTTCCAAATAGAGCATACTCTATTGCTCATTTCTATTTTGGAGTAATAAGGTTTTCCCAATTGTGAGGCATTTTAGTGAATTAATTTTTGTATAATGCAGCAACAGCAAAACCTGCTGGTTTTTTATAGCTTTTACTTCTAGTGCATGGTAGGTTTTATATAACATTTTGATCTGATATCCTACTGTTGTCACAGAGGCACTAGTCATTGTTTCCTGTTTAATCAGGGAGTGCTTCTCCACCTTGACTTAGCAATTGGTGGATTTTTTTTTATTTATTTTTTTTATAAGTCCCCAGATAAGATAATCTAAATCTCTGGAAGAGTATCATTCTTCTAGGTACTGGTAGAATGAGAATACTTATTTGGTCATCCAGAGCAGACACTGTATAAATGCTGTACACATTTAGTAAAGTGACTGTGTGTAGATACAAGCATTATAGGCCAATCTTTGCTTCTGGAAAACCTGTACAACACATTCCCATTGACAGTGAAATTTGCAAGTGAAGGGATTAGTTGCAGGCTCCTGCTCTTGGAAACTGGGATGAGAGAAAACTCAGCTATTGCTGTTAACTTCATCATTACAAGGGCTGGGAGTTAGGGGAAGGTGCAAGTGGAAACAAGAATGTGTTTCTTACATGAGCCACTTTGAAATTTCTGGCTGCATTTGCCAACTCAAAAATACTTGTTTGAAATTGTTCTTCAGACAGCTGTTCCTTATTGGTGCTCCAGTCTCAAAGCCCATAAGTAATTGGCAACTTCAGTGTGATTATGCTAAATGAAAGCATAAGGCAGTGTCCTCAACATACTGAGCTCTTGTAGGGTATGCATGCAAGCACCCTCAAATTCAGAGCAGGAGCCAGCACCAACGTGTTGAGAAGCATGTAGTACTTCAGTCTTTCTCAGTATCTCACTCATGTGAGCTTAGACAAGGAATTGTTTCACAACTGATTATTTCAAAGGTATTTGATGAGATCTAATAAAACCTGCCAGGGATACCTAGTCTTCATCCTTTGCAGGGAGCCCTTTGACAACACCTTCACTGCTAAAAGCCCAAATAGAATAGGATGCAAAATGATAGCTTTTTCAGATTGTTGACTTCAAGTCATGTTTTCTTCAGTACAAATTTATGCCCCTAGGCAGTTGGTAGCCTGCTGCTCCCAAAGGCATTGGTGCCCTGCATTAAATCAGATTTTGTTCCAACTTCCTGGCTTTCATGAGCCCAGACTGGTCCAGAGAGTCCCAGTACTGCTGGTGTTGAAGAAGGGCATCGAAGCCTAGGCTGAAACAACAAAACATTTTTTCTTTCCAGCCCACAATTTTGAACAGTTCTTTTGAAAAGGTGGTGTTGAAGAAGAAATCCCTTTGCAGCAAAGGGGCCACATCAGCCACAAGGTGTGGGGAGTGCATGTTTGGTGGTGCTGCCTGCTGCTCAGACTCTATTCCTTTGGCTGGGATTTTGCATGTCCTGCTCCACATATATCTATACATTTGTCTACTGCTGATAGTTTTTTGGCATCACTGTCACTTAAGACTTTGTGATGAGTATCCTCATATGTTTTAATCAGATTTATTCTGAAATTGTCAGTAGCTTTTAGCCACCTTCTTGCCTGGCTTTAGTTGCCATAGCACTCTGTAGCGCATAGTGCATACAAACGCACATCTATGGAGCCATGCTCAGAGAAACAAATTTCTGACAGCTGGATACAGTATTGTTAAATAAATATAACCAAATATTTTTTGCTAGACTAGCAATGTTCCTGAAACCTGTGAAATTTTTCCAGCTTGGCTTGCAGATCCCAGCTGCATGCAGGATGCATGATTTCAGGATCTCCTCACTTGTATCCACTACAGTTGTCTTACTGATTGCCTTACTAGGACAAGTTGCCTCGAAACACATCTTTTAAGAATACCTAACAATACTCCCTGATTAATCTTAGGTCTTCATTAAAGCTTCAGTAATTTTTCTTGTTAAACTCAGAGGTTAAAACCCTTGACATTTAATTTGTGAACATCTTGTCTCTGTATTTGTTTCTCGCTATGAAAAGAATGCGTTGGGGAAAAAAAACAGTCAAACAAAAATCCTAGCTCATGTTTCAGTGGTGCCTTTTTCTCATGTGTTGCCTTCATTCTCTGATACAGATAAAAGGAACTCTTATTTTTCCTGTTCTTAATGTTTTTAGGGTCTTTGCACCACCATACAGTGATGAGAGGAGAACCTGCTGCCATTGGTGAGGTGGGCAAATAAGGACTTACAGGGAAGGCTGCCAGAGAGAATTTATTTAACTGTTTTTTTTCCAGTCTATCAAGTTTGGGCTACTCCTTGACTGTTACAGGACTTCCACTGGTCTGTGGATCTATCCATAACCACCTGCCTGCAAACAGCAGTACTCCCAGCTCTGGAGAGGAGCATTGCCACACCAAGGAACAGTGAGAGGCTTGAGATCAGGTGTGGTAGGGACGACCTGGGTAGATCTCTAGATACAGGAGTACATACTGCATTTATTTCCAGACTGTATCCTTGGCTGTTTTTTTCTCCTCCACTTGTGATTCCACAGCAGTTCTCAAGAATCAATACCTTCTACAGTATCTGCTGAGTCTCATAGCCATTCAGTAAGGGCTGTGTGAGCCCTTGAGCTCCTAAAGTGACTTAAGTGAGGCTATTAGCAGCCTCCCTGGTAGGCATTTGTCTGCGTCTCTAACTTCTGTAGTTCTGCCCTTTTTCTGTTTTGAAAGTGGATGAGGGAAAAAGCCAAAGCAGGGCTGGTCTTGCCTTCTGTGCCCTGTGTAAGGGATAGAGTGGGCACAGCATTCAGTGCAGTGGTGGTCCAGTGCAGCTCCTGGTGCCAAGACTCCCCTGGGAAGAGGAGAGGCTGTAGATGAGCATCCTTCAGGAGCTATTCCTTTGCAGCTGAGGAGCTGCTTTGTTCTCCCTGCAGCTGGCGCAGAAGTATCCTGAAAGTGTGGGGCAAATGACTCCCTGATTTTCAGTTGGTAGTCAAATGCAATGGTTCAAGGAGAAAAATCATAATTTCTGTTGCTTCTTAGTGGCTTTTAAAACATACAGATTCCTTGATGGCCTGGTAAAACACAGACTTTGTCATGACTGAGCACTCTACAAAATGCAGTTAATTGCTGCTGAAGTTGGCCCCAGAGCTGCTGTGTGTATACAAGGGGAATGCTTTCAAACTCCTTTATTGCTGGCTTGTTTTTCTCTAACCCTTGCACCGGTGGTTGATGCCACTGGTGGAGAGTAAAGACCAAGGGGCACGTAGTGAAATGAGGAGGAAGCCTTGCATTGCTCTCGTGGGAGTCCTGGGAGCAGCACTTGATGCTCCCTGGGCCCTTTTTTGGCTGCTCTGAGATGTGTGTGTGTTACAGCTGCTTTGCAGTCAGTATGTCAGTGGTCGTTATGGATTTTTACGTGGGGAAAGACTTGTGTAATTCAAGACTGTTGTGTGGCAGCATAGAGTTTCCTGAGAATAAATAAAGCTTCAGATATTGTTACCAATTAGCTGCCTAGTGGTCTTTTTTCCCTTTTTGAGATAACTTGCTTGCTTAATGGTTGGAAAATAAATCCAGGATGACAAGTTTTGTGGGAAGAGTGCTTCCTACAAATGTGTGGTGGAGAAGAGCATGCTAGCTACAGAATTTTTGCTGTTTGGTTCATGCTCATTAAGCACAGACTTAGATTATTTTAAATAAATGGTTTTGATGTAACAATTCAATGATGCTTACGTAATGAAAATATATGCTGTGAGCCCAATAAAAAATAAATGCATGTTGTATTTGGAAAAAATATTCTAACCTTGCATGAAACTTATACAATAAGTTTTACACTCGTTGAATTGCTCTTTTTTAAGGAAAAAAAAACCTCACAAGTGTTTTCACTGTTTTAGACCCCTGTGTATCTCAGTTCTCTTTGACTCCATGTTAGAGAACATCAAGTTGAGAATGCAAATGCTGTGTTCTGCTCTCTAAATTTTTTTTTTTTTTTTGTAGGCTCGAAATGTCAACACGGGTGAGCTAGCAGCAATAAAAGTAATAAAACTAGAACCAGGTGAGTGTTTCTTAACTGTAATAGGCCATGGAAAAATAAATATTTTCATGCTTAAGATACAATTGTACAAAGTGAGTTGAGGTCACTTACTAGAAGAAGGGGACAATGGTTGCTTTTTAGTGTTGGACAAACTACACTGGTCTAAAAAATAACAAGCATGACACCTGAGATTTGAGATTTTGATCTTAAGTACGATGTTTTCAACCCATGTGGTTCAAAAATTTGTATAAACAAATGAAATGAGGAAGCCAGCAAGGCAAAAAAGAACTCACCTGGAGAAAGAAAAAGAAGGATGGGTGAAATAATAGGTGAGCATTAGTATCCAAGAATTGAGCACATGTCCTGAAATTCTTGTAGAGATTTTGATTAGGACTTTATTGTATGCTAGATTTATGCTTGAAATGTGCTTATGTTTGGTTTCACAAAGTACATTTGCCCTACAGATAAGTTACCAGGCTGCAAGTTTTGTTCTATTAATAAGGCTAGTCTTGTTGAACAAGAGTACAGTATCTGGGAAGTAAAATGTCCAGACTTTTTGATTAACTTGTAACTGCTGGTATTCCATTTCAGGATTCTAGCCAGCCTACAGCAAGTCATCAGCAGTACACCACGGATAGTGGACAGTCTATTGTGATGTTAGCATGCAGCTTGTGTTTTGAAATTTGTTATCAGTTAAATCAAATACATGTAAATACCAGATTTCTGGCTAAAAAGAACCAACTGGATAAGCCATCAGTATGTTGATATATTGGGAGAAACTTAAAACCTATTTTCTTGGATAACAGCTTGGCCAGTTTGGTTTGAAATTGTTGTTACATTTGAAATTTATTAATGGCTGTATTTGAGAAGTGATTTTGAGTTGCAGCCATTCATAAATGTGAGATTGGTGTCTAACTTGGTAGACAATAGCTTTGGCTTCTGGTTTAAAAGTTCTTTTGAGCTGTGGTGAAGCGTGCTACAGCACTACACTAAATGGAGATTTTTGACATACTTTGAATTTTCCTGGTTTTTTTTTAACATGTTTATAGAGTCTCTTAAGTTATTAATGAAGTTCAATGGTTATATTAGGCCTTCAGGCTTGTTTCATCTGTGAAGTCCTTGAAGTTAGTAAGAATGAGTTATTTTTTTGTGACCTGTGCATAGTAACTAAACAAACTTCAGAACTACTTATTTGGAAATAACATACCAGACTAGCTATAGTTTACCTTTTTGACTTTAGAAATTTCAGAGGAGCCTCAGTGTAACATAGTGAACTACAAAAGAGCACTTGCCATGTATTTTTATTTTTTTTTAAATATTTGAAAGCCTATCAAATACCTTCAAAATACTGTTCTCTTACACATGGGAACTCACCTTCCCCTTTTAACTTAACTACAAAACCTCTGCACAATACACCCAAACCAAAAAGGTCTCTATTGGGTTTTCAATTCCTACATGATTTTCTCAGTGTACACATCTGGTAAGAGAACCTTTTACAGAGATAACTGGGATACCAAATAGTAAGATCTAGGTAAATGTCACATCTATGTCAGAGCTCTGTGTGGACATACGTTATGCACAGTCCATAAATGTATATGTGCTTACTGAGTTTACTGAGAAGTTGCAGCAGCAGCATGCTATTGAGTGCTTTTTGCTCAGGAAAGTGATCTAATGGGTGTTGGACATATGGCCACAAATAGCAAAGTTTTGTCATGTTTTTAAGAACCTGGGCTATTGGCAGGGCATATGCAGATGGACACAGGAGGGTCTCAGGCAAAATAAAGACTTCAGAAAGAGGTATGGCAAATAGTATAAGAGATATCAGTTATGAGATGTGAGGTACATCTGGCCCAGAGTGAAACATCTCAAGAATATAGTTGCTTATTGCTAAGCCTTGCTAGTAAGTATTGATTTACAGCTGCTTTATATGTCTGTGAAACTGGCAGATAATTAGCTATAATTACTCAAAATGTTTATTTTATAAACATGAGCTGAAAGTCTAGTTGATATTTGAGTATGAACTAGGCCAATGAAAACATTAATTCTTCTGCTTTTCAGGAGAAGATTTTGCTGTTGTGCAGCAGGAAATCATTATGATGAAAGACTGTAAACATCCAAACATAGTTGCTTATTTTGGCAGCTATCTCAGGTACAGTTTGTTTCTTTTGCTCATTTAAAAATGGCTCTCTATCTTCATGTAAAAGAAAGGACATAAGGTGGCTTAGGCAAAACATAAGGCGAGGCAGGTGAATCCCTTCCCAGCCTCCCTCCTTTTTCCAGTTGCCCTTGCACAACAGGTATGGGGCTTTGGAAACTGAGGGACAAAAATGATGATAGAGATGAAGGTTCATCAGGTGAGTCACCCAAAGTAAGTAGGTTTCCCTCACTCATTAGGACTGGCTCTAACAAGAAAAAAAGGAGGGTAACTGTAGTTGACGACTCCCTTCTGAGAGGAACTGAGGGCCTCATATGCTGGCCTGATCCACTCTGTAGGGAAGTCTGCTGTCTTCCTGGGGCCAGGGTCAGAGATATTACTAGGGAATTCTTTGGTCTGATATGGCCATCAGACTACTATCCCCTATTGGTTATCCAGGTTGGTAATGATGATGTTACAGAGAGAAACATGAAAACAGTTTGAAAAGACTTCAGGACATTGGAGAGATTGCTTGAGGGGTCAGGGGCCCAGGTGGTGTTCTCCTCAATCCCTTCAGTGCCAGGGAAGAATACTGAAAGAGGAAGGAAGACCCACCTGATTAACATGTGCCTGAGAGACTGGTGCCTCCATCAGAACTTTGGGGTTTTATGAATGTGGGGAGCTTTATGCTGCCCAGGGTCTGTGGGCAACAGATGGAGTTCATCTGTCTCAAAAGAGAAAAGGAATCGTTGCATGTGAGCTGGCTGGGCTCATTGAAAGGGCTTTAAACTAGGTTTGAAGGGGGAAGGAGATAAAACCAGACCTGCTAGAGTTGAGCCTAAGGGTGGCAGGCCGTGGCTGGGAATGAAGTTGTTGGCTTGGCTCAAGAGCATCTACACTAATGCACACAGTGTGGGCAGTGAACAGGAGGAGGTGGAAGCCTCTGTGCAGTGAGACAGCTGTGACGTAGTTGCCGTCACGGAAAAGCGGTGGGATGGTTCTCATGAGTGGAGTCCTGTAATGGAAGGCTATAAGCTCTACAAAAGGAACAGGCAAGACAGAAAGGGCAGAGGGGTGGCTCTCTATATTAGAGAGTGTTTTGATTGCGTGGAGGTCAACAAGCGTGATGGACCGGTTGAATGTTTATGGGTAAAGTTGAGGCAGGCCAATGAGGCAGATATCCTGTTAGGAGTCTGTTATAGACCACCCAAACAGGATGAAGAGGTTGATGAATTGTTCTACAGGCAACTGGCAGACACTGCAAAACCACAAGCCCTTGTTCTTATGGGGGACCTCAACTTACCAGACATCTGCTGGAAATATAACACAGCAGAGAGGAAACAGTCCAGGAGGTTCCTGGAGCGTGTGGAAGATAAGATAACTTCCTGACTCAGCTGGTGAGGGAGCCCACCAGGAGAGATGCCTTGCTGGACTTGTTTACAAACAGAAAAGGTCTGGTGGGTGATGTGTTGGTCAGAGGCTGTATTGGGCTCAGTGACCATGAAATGACAGAATCCTCAATACTTGGCCAAGTAAGAAGAGAGGGCAGCAAAGCTATTACCATGGAACTCCAAAGGGCAGAATTCAACCTGTTTCAAACACTGGCTGAGGAAGTCCCTTGAGATGCAGTCCTAGAGGGCAAAGAGGACCAGGAAGGCTGGACGTTTTTCAAGAACATGCTCTTAGGGGCACAGGAGCAGGCTGTCCCCACGTGTTGTAAGACAGACTGGCAGGGAAAATGACCAGTATGGCTGGACAGGGAGCTTTTGCTGGGACTCAGGAGGAAGAGGAGAGTCTACCACCTTTGGAAGATGGGGCAGGCTACTCGGGAAGAGTACGAGGATTTAGTTAGGTCATGCAGAAAAAAAAATTAGAGGGGCAAAAGCTCAGCTGGAACTCAGCCTGGTCACTGCTGCAAGGGATAATAAAAAGTGTTTTTACAAGTATATTAACAACCAAAAAAAGGCCCAGGGAGAATCTCCATCCTTTATTGGATGTGAGGGGAAAAATTGTTATCACAAGGATGAGGAAAAGGCTGAGGTACTGAATGCTACCTTTGCCTTGTTTTTTTATTAGCTGGCCCAGTTACCCTCATGGTGTTCACTCCACTGAGCTGGAAGAAAGGGACAGAGATC
>NW_008598057.1:0-5042 GCF_000691845.1 Merops nubicus
ACTCTAAACATGAAGTCTTATCCCTGTAGATGCAAGCAGTTTGTAAATTCAGACAAGGCAGCTAATTAGAAGAACATTAGCTAAAAAGTAAAATCACTGAACAGAATCTGCCCTGTTCTACCCCAAACCAGGACAGAACTGTGAAAAGATCTGAAAACAATTCAGTTTTCAGGAAGGGCTTCTCTGATTGCTAGGAGTTAGTTACGTTCACCTTGGTTGAGCTACTGTTTTTCAAGCATACTGTATGATATCATCTTCCACCCAGAGAATAACTCTACTAGACAGAAAACAGCCATGACCTCTAAGTTTAACTGTGCACTTGTCATCCTTCCAGGTGCCATAACCATGCATGATACCTGACATATGCAGACAGAGAAATTAGTAAACTTTGTTTTGTCCAGTCAATCTGTACCCACAAGGGAAAAAAATACCTTTCAGTGTGCACTCTGCTGTTTCTGTTTTCCTTTTAATGATGTAGCATGCTGGTGGGACATCTCTGAAGGTCAGTTTCCGCAGGAAAATCCAGTCTCTTGTGCTTGACTGATTTTTATAAAGCCAGAGATGCGTTTTGCTGACAGTTTCATCTGTTGAGCAATGAGTAGAGTCACTGTAAGCATCTAAGACTAATAATTTGCCTCTCACAGCAGATGACGACCCTCTTTCTTTATTTGTACTCTGGTATGTCAAAAGAGATGGGACTTAAGCTTTAAGTGAATTTTAAGTACTAATTCCATTATTATCATGGTATTCCCAAGTATCAGGGATACAGTTGACTGCGCACCTGGTGAGCTTCAGACATTAATTCCTGAGTGATCCAGGAATCATAGAATCGCTATGGTTGGAAAGGAGACTCATTTCACCGCCCAGCAGTGACCATTCCCTGCTTGAGACACATAGGTGTTACCTTATGCCAAGATCCAAATAAATTAGCTTTGATTTTTTTCCTTCTAAACAGTTTCTCCTTGAGTGTCTGTGCAGCACTGGACTGCCTGTGTGTCCCAACAGGTATCAGTCTGCACCCAGCCCTGAAAGCCTCCTTGTAGCTAGGGGTAAAAAAAAACAATTTTGTTTTCATCCATTTAGATCTAAGCTTGCAAGCCTATCAGGAGAGTGTTGACTCTGAATAAACAGAGAAATATCATTATATAGATAAAAGCAAGGACAATTAACATCAATTACATTGTCATTGCCTTAGAACTGCTGCTCCCCATATTAGGTATTTCCAAACTAATAAATTACACAGTCTTTTGTAATTAATAATTGGGAGAGCAATTATGCAGTAGCAATGCCCACAAGGATATGTTCTGCAGCCAAATTCTGGCACAAATAAACTAGGAAAGTGTGAAGATGAAATACCATCCAATACAGTAATCAATCTGTTCTCGATGATCTAGTGCTTAAATTCTCTCCATACATTGCCTACCCCTGTTCAAAAGGGTGGTACACTTGAAAGTTTATTTTCTTTGTGGAACTTTTAGTTCTATTGAACAGCAATGATTGTAGTTACCAGGTTTTATTTTTCCCTTTTTATGGTATTAGAAATCACTTAATGCCCGGGACTTTTCTACCATTTTTACTTGAAAAAAAAAAAAAAAAAAAGTAAAAAGAAGAGAAAAGGGAAAGGGAAAGGGAAAGGGAAAAGGAAAAGGAGAGAAAAAGGAGTAAGAAGAGAAAGAAGAGGAGGAAGAAGAGAAAGAGGAAGAGAAAAATGAAGAGGAAGAAAGGAAAGGAAGAAGAAGAGGAGGAAGGAAGAAAAGGAAGAATAAGAAGGAAGAAGAAGAGGGGGAGCAAGAAGGAGGTGAGGAAGAAGTAGAAAAGGAAAAGACTTGAACAAAGCAACTATTCTGATCTTGCTGCATATGTTCATATATTTAGAATGTGGTTTTAAACTAGGCATTACAAATAAATCTTCCAAGGGAAAAGAAAAAGAGAATCATGAAGAGTCAAAGAAGTCACTTTTCCATGTATAGCACTATGCAGAGTGAAAATCTTGCAAATGAAAAACAGTTGTTCATCTTTGAACTGATGTGAAAATCACAATATCCCATTCCAGCTCTATTTTTGAAACCACTGATCTCTTTTCTACTTCCATTTCCTGCTTAACTTTTAAAGAATTCTAGGAGATCCTGTAGGTATTCCCAGGAAACAATCCCAGGCAAAGAACTACATACTCACAGGCTTCTCTGAGCCAAAGGTCAGCCTTCTTTCAAGGTAATGGCTGTCAAACACCACAATTTCTTACTAACTAAAAGTAGTACCTGCAGTACTTTACCCTGCCAACACTCATGTTTCCTTTGAATTAATCTTTTGGTAATTGTACTCAGCAAATTATGTGAGTATTTGATATGCCGTTAAATCTCTTAACATTTCCCCACAGGCAGTTGATGGAAATTACCTAAATTATTATGGTTGTCATGGAATAAGTAATTTGAAAGAGTCAACAAGAAACAAGATCCTGTCATTTGATAATAAAAGAGAGTTAAGGTTTTAGGGTAAGTTCACGGGGCTTGGTTTTTACAGCAAACATGGGAGTAAGTTTGCAAGTTCTCTGTGTTATCATACATAGCACATAAAACTACAAACAGAAGCTGGTATATTCTCTCTCTCTCTCTCCCTTTCTCTCTCTCTCTCTCTCACACACACACACACACGAGCTGAACATCTTCAAAACAAAGACTCACAGGGATTCTTAAACTTTGTTGATGTAAACCATTGACATAAAATTGAGATGTCAAATGTGTGAGACCAAACTTCCAATTAGCATTAGTTTACATTAATTCATTAAAGCAAAAGATAACTCTTTGTCAAATGACTTCTTAAGCAGTAAATTCTCAGATTTTTGAGACATAACAGGTGCATAGTGCTGTGGTACCTTCCCCAGGACTAACCACATCTGTTCTATGGATTCAAACTGGATGTCAGATTAATGTTGTTCCCCCAGGAAACTACAATTCTTTTGTTCACTGTGCATGCGACTATCAGTAGTTCTATTAGAAAGTCATAAAAAAAAAAATTCTAAAGCTCCTGAAGAGAATCTGCTTCAGTTGCTTTCCAAAAAATACCTCATTGAATGTTTTCACTGGCATGAGCATATCTTCTGGAATACCAACTTAAAACAAACATGCAGAAAATTATTTCCGTTTGCCCGACAGATACTTCAATGGAAATCAAATGATGCTCTGCTCATTCAATGAGGAACAAGAAGTGCTCTATGATACTTGCCCAGCCAAAACCAGCTTCTTTCTCCAAACTTGGACATTTCACAATTTTTTTAATTTTTTTTCCTTAAGGGATTATTTCCTCCTCACAGTTTTACAATCCTAGTGCTATAGATGTGGCAGGTCAAACCAAGGGGACTATGTGCATCACTGTAAACAAGGTTTGTGAACTAGTCTAGCTTAAAAAAAAAATTTTTAAAAATCTTTAAAAATACCACAGGTCAGGATTCTGGTTTAGGTTTTGCAGTGGAAAATTTCTAATGTGAAACCACAGTCAAAGGACTAATAATTGTTTTCTTTGGCAACAGAAACAGAAAAAAAAAAAAAAGAAAAAAAAAAAAACAACATTTCTTCCTGCAATTGCTCCTTTTGTGATGTGTTGAAGTTCACAACCTCTTTCTCTGCCAGTGTAACCTTTTGTGAGGCTGCCCTGAGGTGACTCCAGAGAAAGCAATCACTCCATTTTACACCACAGCCCCACTGAGACCTGCATCACCATGACTTAGAGAGAGCATGGCTGAAGGGCAGCCGGTGCCTGGCAAAAGCAGTTGTTTTCTCAATGGCCCAGGTCATGACTGCTTAAATCTGACTTAGCTATGTGCAATCATGGGCTTCCCAGTGCTGATGCAAGAGCAGGCTCACAAACATTGCTGCAGGGAGGAAGAAGGGCTGTCCTTCCCTGCAGCAACAGGACTGCAAACAACGACTCCGAGCAAGCTGATCTAGTTAAAGATGGCCCCGCTTTCTGCAGGGAGGTTGGATTAGATGACCTTTCAAAGTCCCTTCTAACCCAAACCATTCTATGATTTTATGACCCAGCCTGGGGATGGTCTAGACTGCATCTTCCATGCGTTCCTGTCATGCTGCTTAGCGATCACTCCACCAGCAAACAGCCCAGCACACTGGGCACAGGGATGTTCCAGGGATGTTCAAAAACTTGACCCACCACAGTCATTGCTGCAGTCTCTCTTTCTACCTTCTTCCTATGTTCTCCCCCGGTTATTCTGACCATCATTTAGAAATTTAGGATGGAGCCAGAACTTCAAAGCCTTATAAAAAAAAAAAATGCACCTCGATAGCTATCTGATAGCTGACTTAACAAAGGCAGCACTACTACCAAAAGCTGGCCTAGTGTAACTAGCACTGCTTGCCTACCTACCTATTTGATCTCACTTCACAATTGCTATAAGAGGACAAGTATCTAAATACCACCTCATTTATATATTTCACATCACCCCTACTTCAGTGATGTTAAAGCTCCCATTCATGGCGTATCTATCCCAAATTCACAAGCAGGGGAACATCTTGGTCATGGTTTAGTGGTCATGGCAGTGTTGGGTTGATGGTTGGACTGGATGATCTTGGAAGTCTTTTCCAACTTTAATGATTCTGTCATGTCTCCATGAAGTCCTCCTTATTCTGTACCCAGAATACTGTGCATACACTTTCAGCACAGGCATTCAATTTTGGTGCTAAAAAGAGTTAAACCCAAAATAGCTGAAAGGCTCTAGACTCAAAAATATTGTAAGCATGTTTCAGGTGGAATGCCAGTCCCTTTTATACCTCACAGGCAGAGACTCTACCCTTCTAGCACTTTGATCAGCACTGCTCTTGGTTCTGAACAGTAAATAGTGACTGAGGATCAACCCTGTTTCACTTTTTTGGCAATATGCCAGAGTTGACAATAAAGCTGACCATTATCCATACTGTTAGTTGATTTTTGTTTTTACTGAATTAAGGTGGTTGCTCATCTTTACCATTTGTTGTTATATGTTTTAAAAGAACAAATTTTTAAATTTTTTTTTCCCTCCTTAGCTCGTATTA
>NW_008598058.1:0-8048 GCF_000691845.1 Merops nubicus
GGAATGAAAAGCAACCAAGCTGCAGATCCTGGCCAGAAATCTTTCCTTACAACGCTTAGTTCATGTGAAATGAAAGTAGATATCCCCTGTCTTTTTATTTCGTGCAGAACTGTCATAGTTGTAAATGCTACACCCCTTTCCTGGTCCTTGCTGTATGAGTAAATGAGTAAAAAATGCTGGCAAAAAAAAAGCAGAGTTTTACACCAGGGCAACACATCCCCCATGGCAGCATCACAATCTAATTCCTGCCTGCGTTTGTGGCCTTGATTTTGGAAATATTTCCCACTTTCAGCACATTTAATCTCTCCTTTTACAGCACCATCCCGAAGGCTCACCGACAGTTTACTAAGGAGTTATAAGAATTAAGGAAAATTAATCATTAAGGCAACAGGATCTCTGCATCTAGGCACTCATGCTCTGCAGGAGGACACACGGGTTTCCCACGGATGGGTGGTGAGCAATCCTTGCTCTTGACATCAGCCCTATAAACTCATGGTTGTAAATTTAACCCAAATAATTGCTGGGAGTGAAGAGACAGAGCTTATGGGAAGGGCAACGTGAATTTTGGGCACCTTGCTAAGATGGCTTGAAGGACCTGCTCCCTTGGACTGTAGCTCTAAACAAAAAGCTCTGATAAAGACCTGGAAAGAGTTTGGAGCCTTTATAAACTGAAAGGCCTTAAGTGCAGCTGGGAAAGGAGGCTGGAAAGTGGTGATTATCCTCTTCTGGGAATAAACCCCACCCAGAGGGAAGCAGGATGGAAAACACCAGCTGTGCCTGATGTGAGAGGAAGCCAGATTAGGTAAAGCTCTGTTATGGCTGGGCTGGAAGTCTGGTCTGCTCCTGAGAATAAGGTGGGTAGCATCAGTTCTTCCCTTTAGTTTTGGAGCCCTGACTACCTCCAGATTCCCCTGATGGAGGATGTGGAAGATGAAGTGGAAGGGGGAAGAGGTAAATTTTTAGCACAGGAAAAAGTGTTTCTCATGTCACATTAAAATTCTATCATTTATAGCTTAAAATTCTATCATTTATAGCTCAAGGAAGTGTTTCTCATGTCACATTAAAAAGTATCTCACATCACATTAAAATTCTATCATTTATAGCTCAAGCTCCCTTTACATTTCCTTTACACTCAACAAGATTTTTAGCATAGGATTCCTTGGCCCTGTTGCAGCATTCTGCTAAAAAATGAGATCTATTTCCTACTAGATGCCTTTGGTGACAGTGACTTTGAAGAGAGCCTGAAGCAATGAGTTTGGATGCAGAAGTCAGATGAAGCCCACCCATATTTTCAGGTGTGCAATGCAAGGCTGGTGGATGTTGAGTCTGAAAGGCTGTTGACTCCATCTAGGACCTCAAAGGCTTTCTGCCCATCTTTTGGCCACCACATTTGAGCTGTCTGGTCTCTAATAAACATTGAATTCAAGCTACAGCCATTGGCTTAGTGGAGCATAAATAAATAAGCTCTCTGATCATCACAGATAACGTCTTGTTTGACCATGGCCCAACCCATTGTTGTCTGATTCCTCCTACCTCCTTGTTTCCTCCTCATTCCATTCATTTAATGTTTCATTCAACAAAACACATTGGCACATTCCCCCATGTTGCACCACAGGCAATCCAATCGAAACCAAAAGCAAGTTATAAAGCTAAAGAAGGTTAAAATCAGGACAATCCTTAAGTGCCCCTGCAAAGCACAGGTTTTCATGCTCAATGAAACAGTCCACAATGATTTTTCTTTCCATCAAAGACAGTTTCCAGCTCTGGGTTGTCATGATTGGCTTTAAAATTAATTATCACATCTCCAAAGACACTTGCAGCTGTAGAGACTCTTACCCTCCTTAATTACCCAGCTAATAAGGGAAGCAGAGAGAACGTCAGCGTGAAATGAAGGCCAAGGGCAAATCCAAACACCTTGGATCCTCCACTGAGTAACTGAGCTGGCCAGAAACCTCCCTGATCTTGCCAAAGAAGGATGAGGCTATGGAATGAGCCTCCCACAGACAGCTCGTGTGGGAGTGAAACTCTCTGCTTACAAAAGGACACTGCTTGTACCTTCCTCAAAAATACGTTGATATGGTCCCAGCAGGTTGAGAAGCATTTGGGGAGCACTTGTACTGCATTAACCAGGTATTCACTGCTGAATTGCATTGCAGAAAGCAATTTTGGGGGACACAGCTCCAAGCTGTAGCCATAAGGGACTTGAAATTCATTCCTCCAGATCCCATGGGATTGTCCTAACTCTAAATTGGATGGGACATGACTCATTCTCTCTCTTTGGACACTTCATCCTGCACTGTAGAAGAGTTTCCTATTGAAAATTTTGTGGAGACTGGAACATTTTGGGGGGTGTGTGGGGGGAAATCTGTCTTTTGACATTTAAATGAAACAAAACAAGAAATTTGATCAACAGTTCCCATCCAGCTGTCATGGACAAGCACAAAGATGAGGCCAAAATCAGCATTAGATTCCATCACGTTTTGAGAGGATTCAAATTTGTTTATAAATGAGAAGGAAAAAAACCTATTTCATTCTTAAATCTTCAAGGTGTTGGGTTCTTTTCTTTTTTACTTTTTTCTGCTAATGAATCCTAAATATTAATAGCCAGAGGTCTTGAAAAACATTGTCTGGTTGCTTAGAACCACTTGGCACAGGATTTGCCTGCAGAGGTCACCTGTGGAGCTCCAAGGAAGGGAAGGCAACAGCTCCAATATACTAACAAGTGAGGGACAAGACCTGACACTGCCCTGCCTAGCAAACAGACCTTCAGCCCCTGGTGTCCTTTTGAATCACTAGGCATGAGCCATTTGCAGCTTGGACTCCTGTCCCATAACTTGGTGTCCCCACCCATAGAGCAGCGAGGTCTTGTTTGCTCTAGCACAGGTGTTGCTCCCCAAGTGCTTCCAGAGCTTCTGGAATTATAATGTGTGTTTTCAATACAGGAGAAACACCATGTCCTCTCTGTCTGCTAGCAAAGATGGCCACAGGAAGAGTGACAGGTCCCAACCCTTCCATCAGAAACCACCTGGATCGTATCCAAGCCATGAACTGGAGAGAGTAAGACCAAGATGTTCCTTCTGCTCTCTCTTTGGAGTGTTGGTAACCTCTGGAGGAGGCACAGGCTGTCGAGCTGGGAGTGATGATTGAATTCATCTCATCCAGAATTTTGCCTGTCAGATAATACCCCATGATAGCTGAATACCAACAACTACAGGTCAATTCTGCTGCTCTACTCTGGTGAGACACCACCTGAAGCGTTGTGTCCAGTTCTGGAGTCTTCAGCACAGGTGAGACAGGGACCTCTTGGAGAGGACCCAGAAGAGGCCACAAAGATGATCTGAGGGCTGGAACATCTCTGCTACAAGGGGAGGCTGAAAAGGTTGAGGTTGTTCAGCCCAGAGAAGAGAGGGCTCCATGGATATGTTATTAGGTCTTTACTTAAAGTACTTAAAGGGGGCTTATTAGAAAGCTGGTGACAATGTTTTTAGCAGGGCCTGTTGTGGCAGGACAAGGGGGGATGGTTTTGAACTCAAAAAAGGGAGATTTAGACCTAGATCTAAGGAAGGAATTTTTAAAAATGAGGGAGATAAAACACTGGCCCAGGTTGCCCA
This sequence comes from Merops nubicus, assembly GCF_000691845.1. Taxonomy (NCBI): domain Eukaryota; kingdom Metazoa; phylum Chordata; class Aves; order Coraciiformes; family Meropidae; genus Merops; species Merops nubicus. The sequence continues at coordinate 3,612 of NW_008598058.1, forward strand.
AAGAGGTGGTTGATGCCCTGTCTGTGGAACCATTCCAGGTGAGGTTGGTTTGGGCTCTGAGCAACCTGCTCTAGCTGCAGATGTCCCTGCTCCCTGCAGGGGGTTGGACCAGGTGACCTTGAAAGGTCTCTTCCAACCCAAAATATTCTATGACTCTGAACAAAATGTAATAAAAAAGAAGTGAGGGGAAAGAGAAGGAAACAATCCATGTCATTTTACCACTTCACTGCTTGTCAGTGCATCCCAAAAGCTGAGGAGAAAAAGGAAGAGAAAGACCTTTAATTCCTTTCCCTTTAAGCATCATTTCCTATGCATGCAAGTAACATGAACACTACAATTATATAGCCAAGCTAGCTGAAGACAGAACAGGAGAAAGAAAAAAAAAAATAGGAGGAAAGATTTACAGCTCTTCCAAAAGATGGAATTGAAATATGTAAAAGAGGGCAGAGCTGATTGCCAAAATACTGGAGGTTTTCTGTTCCTTCCACCGTGCTGTATTGTGAGTGGTGTTTGGAAGAGGAGGAGGGGGGGAGAGGGGAAGCGTTGGAATCTCAGGGCTTTTATTTCACCATGAAACTTTAGCACAAGAAATTTTAATTGTGGATCCTTGTGGACAAGACCTTGAAATCCAACCCAGCCAGAGCTTTCTGGTCCCAGAGCGTTCTTGGAACTGGTTGTGGCTCCCAGTCACTTGGTTGCTTTATCCAAGTTTGCTCTCTCAGCCCGTCAGTGGGACGGAGAATGGGTTAGAGGGTTAACTATTTCTTAGCAGCCTTGGACACGAGGGTTTTGGTGAGGGGTTGTTCCACTGCTAGTCATGCAGGCAATGAGTGTTTAAGTCCATTTTAGAGGCTATCTCTGTGGGAGTTTTCTTTTTTCACTTTGGAAAGTGATAGGGCCTTTCACGCTCTTGGCAAGGAATCAAGAGACTTTGGAGAAGGAACACGAGTGCAGCCCCTCTGAGTAATTGATTGTGGCTACTGGTTGACTGCATTAGTGTTTGTGATAGGGTGAAATACTAGATGTTGCAGGGCCCCCAAATTATCAGGGTATTTAATCACGGACTCTGATGTATTTATGTGTATTACCATCAGAGGGTCACTTGGGCGACGCGCTGAGATAATGGAAAGAAAAAAGGACTTGGAACTTCAGGCAATATATCTCCTCGTTCAGCTTTTACAGAGCTTCTTGGGAAACACCAGTAGCCAACTAATGTGCCTCCAGATGATTAATCTGCATTTTAAGAGCGTGGATATTTTGATTCAGGTCCTCGGTGGGTAGAAGCTCGAGGTAGCCCTGTGACATTGATACAGACCAGATGAAAGTTTGGCTTGGTTACACTGAAAGGTAGGTCAGGAATCCACATGAGAAATCCATATGAGCTCAGATTATTTGGACATTTCTATTTCTCAAGTCCAACTACGCTATAAAAACAGCCCCTCCTGTAGAATTGTCCTGTTTCCAGATCCCCCAGAAAACTTGCAGTGGTGAAGGTTTTAAGAAGGCTGAAATCAAAAGGTGATTTAGTTCAACTTTTACCAAAATCCTGTTTGTGTTCTAAGGGGTTTTGAAAAACTACTCTTGAAGCAATACTGCCATTTCTCCATTGTTTTCATTTCCCAGGCCTCAATATTGATTATTTTTCCTTCTTTGCTAAGTTTTCAGACAATTCTCCTCTTCAGTTTTAAAAAATAAATACAGGGATTAATTTCACGTCTTAAAATTATCATTATTACAAAATCTTAAGAAATACCAATTTCAGGAAACTAAACACCTTGACAACAACCTACAGAACAGTTTTAATAATAATTCCAACAAAGTTACAACCGTTTTAATAGAAGATTTTCCTGCCATCCCTCACACACCTTCCTTCTGCCAACATCTACACCTATTTGCTGCAAAATCCTCTTGAAGACCAGGATAAAAGTTCTCCATGAAAGCTGCCACCAGGGAGAAAGACAAAAAACAGATGGCACATTTCATTACCTTGCTAATCCCACACACATATCAGGCATACAGGCTGGCATTCAGCTGCCCTATTTTTATACACCCAAAAGTTAGACATCTGAATGTGAGCAAGACAACCTCCACCAATTTAATAGTCAGAAGAGAGGAAGTGCAGCCTGAAACAGGTTTCATTTGTGTGAATCACCTCCTGTCCTAGTAGGAAGAATGAGGCCATTAGGAGGATACCTACAGAGAAGATTTTACCATCCCATTCCAAAGTATATGGGAAATATAAGAGGTGGTTAACAAGCAGAGGAACAATTAGATCAATGTATTCACTCATGGTGTATGATGTAGCAAAGAAAGGAGTGAGTCAAGTTAGAAACCAGGTCATGGAAGAAGGAATGAACCAGGTCACCAGTCCAACTCCAAACACATAGTAATTGCCCAGGAAAAGCACCATCACATACCTAATCCTCTTTCTGTCCTGGTCTTGATCTGGTCCCACCATCCCTGGGAGCTCTACTGGTCAGGGAGCCTTTCCACTACCAGAAAACCCTACACAGGACACCTACTACATAAATAAACTTCCTCATTCACTACAAGCAGGGCCAGCTTTTATCTTATTAACTCTAGAGGCAGGACACATGATGGTAACTCTAGAGGCAGGGCACCTGGTGGTGATTTTCTTACTGGTTTTCACCCAAGGTTGGCCAGGCCTTGAGAGAAAACCAAGAGGAAGGTCTCACCTACCTGGTTGTGGACACCACCCATATGTGAACCCTGATTCAGGGCTGGGGGTTTAGACCCCAGCACTTCAGGCTGCACATTTCTCTCTAGTGTGAATACATCAGGCTTGGATGTGAAAAAGAGACACATTGTCCTCCTGTACTTGGCACTGGTGAGGCCACACCTTGAATCTTGGGTTCAGTTCTGGGCCATTCACTCTAACAAGGACACTGAGGGGCTGGAGCGTGTCCAAAGAAGGGCAGCAAAGCTGGGGAAGGGTCTAGAGCCCAAGTGTGGGGAGGAGCAGCTGAGGGAGCTGGGGGTGCTGAGCCTGGAGCAAAGGAGGCTCAGGGGAGACCTTCTGGCTCTGCACAGCTCCTGACAGGAGGCTGGAGCCAGGTGAGGGTTGGTCTCTTCTCCCAAGTGATAGGACAAAAAGAAATAGCCTCAAGTTGCCCCAGGGGAGGTTGAGGTTGGAAATTTAAAAAAAAAATTCTTCCCTGAAAGAATTTTCAAGCCCTGGACCAGTTACCCAGGGGAATGGTGGAGTCCTCATCCCTGGAGAGGTTTTAAAAGTCATGGAGATGTGGTGCTGAGGAACACAGTTTAGTGGTAGTCTTGGTAGTGCTGGGTTAACAGTTGGACTTGGTGACCTTAAAGGTCTCCTCCAACCAAAATGATGCTGTAGTTCTATGAAAAAGAGGGTAAACCCAGACACAGGTTGCCCTATCATCCTCAGTTTCTCCATCCCCAAAAAAACCCAAAGAAAACTAAAAAAAAAACCCCAGCTTTACCTCTTCCCTTCTAACCAAGAGCAGGAGGGAACCACATAACAATGAAATGATCATCCCCCCAAGAGAGAACTTATCTTTGAGTCAAGTCTCTCTTGAAAGGTTTTAACACTAAAATTAATTTCTCAGTGCTTCCCACTTCCAGAAGCATCTCCCTTGCTGATGCAGAAGTCATGTCTTGGCCCATCCTCTGTCTGGAGTGTAGGTGTTCCTCTGAACAAACCCCTGGGAGGACTTGGTCCAATGCATGTCCTTACACCTTGCCTGATAGATGGCTGCAGAGCCACTTTGTCCCTTCTGTTCAGGATATGGTTGGACAGAGAAAAGATTACCTGGGGCAAAAAAAAAGGAGTCTGGATCTGAATGGTTAGGGAATTCCCTTGAATATCTAGAGCAACAAAGAGCTGAAGTCTCCTTGGCTTCCATGATAAACAGTCTGTTAGTGTCAGCTCATCATGTTTGTGTCATACCGACCAAAAATGGACTGATTTAAGACAAAGGAATGTTCCAATAAATGTTAAACAAAGCTGTCAGACCTTCTTTCCACTGTATTATCACAAAATCACAGAACTCCAGCATGGTAGGGGTTGGAAGGGACCTCAGGAGACCATCCCATCCAACCCACCCTGCTAAAGCAAGTTTGACTAGAGCAGGGTGCCCAGGGTGACATCCAGGACAGTTTGGAATCTCTCCAGAGAAGGAAACTCCAGATCCTCTCTGGGCAGCTGCTCCAGGCTTGGCCACCCTCACACCAAAAATTTTCTTCTCCTGCTCAGGTGGCACCTCCTGAGCTCAAGTTTGTGCCCATTGCCCCTTGTCCTGTCGCTGGGCACCACTGACAAAAGTCTGGCCCCAGCCTCTTGACACCCAACCTGTAGATAATCATCAGCATTGATCAGATCCCCTCTGAGGCTTCTCCTCTCCAGCTCAGCAGCCCCAGGGCTCTCAGCCTGGCCTGGCCCCGAGATGG
>NW_008598058.1:8300-71350 GCF_000691845.1 Merops nubicus
GGCCTGGCACAGAGATGCTCCAGCCCCTCAGCAGCTCCGCAGCCTCTGCTGGACTCTCTCCAGTAGCTCCTTGCCTCTCTGGAGCTGGGGAGCCCAGCACTGGACCCAATACTCCAGATGTGGCCTCACTGGGACAGAGTAGAGGCCGAGAAGAACCTCCCTTGCCTTGCTGGCCACACTCTTCTTGCATGCACCCCAAAACATTCTTTCTATCCATCTGTTTGTCTCGGACATGCTGAATCAGTAGTTTTTCATGGAAAGTGGTATTTTCTTTTTGAAACTTGTACTCTCTGTTGAAAAAAAAAAAAGAAATTAAAAAAAAAAAAAACTATCCTGGAAAATGTAGCTGTAGTACTAGGTGCTGCTGTGCCAGATTCCTCCTTGGCCTGGATCAGGATACCTCTGCTGACCTCAAGAATATTTTAACTCGAGGGCAAGCGAAGAAGAACTCGGTGTTCAGTCATCGAGTGACTGTGGCTAATCTGCTGAATAAATCAGATGAGACCGACCAGTTGCTCCATGAATTCCCAGTAGCCCGTGGCCAATGCATTACTCCCGAGCAGTGGCACAGCAGTTGAATTGGAATCTTGCATTATTTTTGTTGTTGTTGTTATTTTTAAAGGCTTTGGCTTTTTTTTTCCACGCGTCTTTGCCAAGTTGCTCAACGTCGTCGCTGGCGTTGAACTGAAGCAAGGAAGATTTTCCCAGTGTGAGCAGGAGCTAGAAATTGAGCTCATTTCAGAAGAAAATGAAAGCCCTTTCCTTTAACGTTTTTCAGCAGGGATATTTTAGCATTTTTCCCATCAATGAGAAGCCTACAAGCCTTACCAACATCCCACTTTGATGTCCTTGACTTTGAGCACACTGCTACTGCTCAACAGGAATGAAATCTGTCCAATTCTATTCTCTCTGTCTTCAGTGGCTGTACATGAAGATATCCATGAACCTTCTAGTTCATTGATTGAAGCTACTGGAAAGTTCATCCCTATTTCCCACAGCCAGATGTCATTTTCAATAGAAAAGGGAGATAAAAAAGCACCTTCTTGTCTCAAGGTTGATCATCCTTGAGGTCCCTCTCAACCTTGTATTCTATGACTCTTGAATCTATGATTCTTTGATTCAAGACATTCCTAGCTTTGAAGGCACATGAAGAAAGGTAGAATCCCTCCTTCACCCTGCCCAGCCTTATTTTTGTGCCTTCTGAAGGTGGACACGACCTCTGTAGGTTAGTGGAGTGGTACAGACTGGACCTGAAACCACTAGTAAACATTACAATAATTACATATATATAATTATTAATTCTATAATAATGTAATTCATGTTTGGCTGTTTGGTAGGTGTGGGTTTGGGGGCAGGGAGGGATGCAGGGGGTGGTGGATTTGGTTTTTTGGTTTGGGTTTCGTTGCCACGATGCCTCTGAACAACAGAGGAAGGAGGAATATGAAGGAAAGAAAGGGAAAGAAGAGAAATATTTCCGTGCTGATATTGATTAACTGGCATGCAGAGGAACCAGAGAAAGAGAGAGGAGCACGTTACCCAATCTCTGTTGAAATCCTAACTTACAAGTGAAAATGTGTTGGCTCCTTCTAAATCCCTGCAGCGATTTTGAGACGTTGAAGCCAGCAGACACCCTATGATCATCTAATCTGACCTTTCTTAACTCAGTCTAGAAACTTTACCCAGGGATTCCTGGAATGGAAGGAATTATCCCCACTATGCGAGCACATTTCTAAGATGCAGCTTAATAAACTGATTATGGGTCTCATATTGCCCCTGATAGCAGAGAGCTGGATGTCATGGGCTGGTTCCTGTCTTCCTCAGGAGGAATGTTACCAATGACTTGTGGTTGAGCTAAAGCATATTTATTTTCTCTTCCTGCCACTGCTACTAATTCTGCTGTTGCTGACAGAGCTGCCTCGTCCTGGGGACATTCACAGCCCCATGAATCATCACACAAGGGGAGAGCCGTGTCACAAAGATCTCCCAGTTCCTCCCCAAACTGAGCAGGTCAAGGTAGACCCGTTTTTCTCCTGTCAAAATTAAAGCTGCAGCCACAGGAGTTTAGTGCTACGTGGTGCAGATCCCCTCAGACACCATGTTAGATGAGGATTTGCATTACTGCTCATCCTGGTGCAGTTTCAAGGAGGTATCTTCTTGTCTTGTGATCCAAAGACACAGGTAGTCAGACATTTATCCTGAAAGAGTAACCACAGCAGGGACAAAGGTGTGTCAGAAGCCATAATCTTCATCCCACGTAGCAGTTTTACAGTTGGGGAAGAGGCAATTCTCTACCTCACTTAATCCACTCTTTACCTCCTGATAAATCAATTTTTTAAGGCTATGTGAGCTCCACTCTCCACAACAACGTCTTCCGTTGCTGCCCCAAAATTTAATTGAGCAGGAAATAAAAATTTGGCCCTTCAATCAGGACTTTCCAGCAGAGCAGCAGCTGCAGGTTGTCCAGTTCTGGTACAAACAAGCCCCAGCTCTGCTGGCCTGGAAAAGGAAGGTTAGTAGACCCTGGACAGGGTGGTTTCACAGCAGATATATAGTACTGATGGTTTGTGTATGCACAGAATCTGATAGATCACGTGAGGATGGCATCTACTGTGCCATTAAAAGCTCTCAGCCCAGGGCACACACAATCATGGTCATGCATGCTGGTCATCCTGGGTTCACTGAGTGTGTACAGCCTGGCAGGCGTGCTCATACCCCTGTCTGGGAATTTTCAGATGAAATATGGCATCATTCTACTTTTGAGTCTCCTTATCTCAGCACGATAAGCTGTGGAACATGGGATTTAGCTCTCCTGAATAAGTAAAACAACAAAACTCCTATTAAAAGGCCAGGCTGTGGTTCTTTTGCCTTGAGGTAGAATTTTCTACACAGATCACAGCATGGGAGAGGTTGGAAGGGACCTCTGGGGATCATTTGGTCCAATTCCCCTGCTGAAGTGGGGTCACCTAAAGCAAGTTTCTCAGGATGGCATCCAGGCAGGTTTGGGATCTCTCCAGAGCAGGAGACTCCACAGCCTCTCTGGGCAGCTGCTCCAGGCTCAGCCACCCTCACAGCAAACAAGTTTCTCCTCCTGCTCAGGTGGAACCTCCTGGGTTCCAATTTGGGCCCCTTACCCCTTGTCCTGTTGCTGGGCACCACTGACAAGGGTCTGGCCCCATCCACCTTGACATCCACTCTTTGATAAACATTGATCAGATCCCTTCTCAGTCTCCCCTTCTCCAGCCCCAGGGCTCTCAGCATTTCCTGGGCACAGAGATACTACAGCCTCTCAGCATCTTCACAACCCCCTCTGGGCTCTCACCAACAGTTCCCCATCTCTCTTGAACTGAGGAGCCCCAAACTGGACCAAACAGCCCAGATGTGGCCTCATTAGGGAAGCACAGTCTCATGGTCTTTGTATGCTCTGGTTGAAAGCTGGGAGATATCACAATGTGACATGACCCTACAGATTCTGGCTGGAGTTAAAAAAATATTCCAAAAAAAGGTATTTGAAAAAAGGGAGTTATTGGCTGCAGGGCTGGGGCAGTTGGGAACAATGGAGGGGGTGCAAGGGGCTGGAATCTGACAATGGGACTTCTGAACACTTGGCACTGAAGATGTCAGCATCACATCCCTGGGCTAAGGTATTTGAAAAAAGGGGGTTATTGGCTGCAGGGCTGGGGCAGTTTGGAACAATGGAGGGGGTGCAAGGGGCTAGAATCTGACACTGGAACTTCTGAACACTTGGCACTAAAGATGTCAGCATCACATCCCTGGGCTACAAGGAACTCGTTGCAACTGCCAGCAGTGAGAAGACCCTGAGATTGGAGAAGAACAGGAAGGGTTTGGAGGTTGGGTGTGGAACAGATGCTGCCTAGGAGTGAGGAACCTGGACTCAAGTCTTCCATGGGGGTACAGCTACTCCATGGGGGTACAGAAGCTCAGCAGGACAAGACTAAGCTCCACACAGTTTAGGGACCAAGTTCTGCCAAGCACGGTGCCTGTCCTTGAGGGTGGGAGAAATGGGCTTGGGTGGATTTTCAGTGGGGTTCCCCCAGATTTCAGGCTGGGGCTCGGTGTTTCTGGTGATCTATCAGCACACACAAGGAGTTCTCTAGGAGGAAGATGACCCACACGTGGCCTGAAGAATGTGCATCCTGGCTTGGCTGTCATATTCAAGTCCTACCTTAGCAACGTGATGGGCACGTCTGGATGGTGTGTAATTACATTTGTTCTGAAGGGTGCATTAAAAGTCCTCTCTGAGGGCTGCCTTCAGTCCTTGCAAAATGGGACTGCTGTAGATGGGTGGTCTCTGACCACAGCTGCACTTCAAATAAAAATGCAACCTGAAAAATAAGGGCAAAGACCTGCAACAAGGAGCAAGGGGCTTGCTAAAGAGTCATTTTTAGGGCAGCTTTACAGAACTAAAGCAAGTAAGAGTTTGGAGCAGGTGGCATTCAGACAGAGCAAGTTATTTTGGAGCCTTACTGAAGTATAAGATGATCATTCATAAAAGACTTCCCTCCTTTTTCTTGTTGTGATGATTATTCCTCACTCTGCCTCATTGCTTTGTTTCATCCCATTTCAAACCAAGCGTGACACAAGACAATTAATAGTAGCAGAGACAGTCCCCCTAACATAAGACTTTGTCAAGGGCCTCACTTTTAATTCACCAGCCTAATTAAATGCTTCTCCTGCCTCCTTTGGTTGGTATGCTCAAAGAGCTTCTCCAGCATGAAGTTCTCCATATCTCATTACATGACACAGGACGTCCCTGGCACCATGACAGTGGAAAAGGGCTGGGAATATCCATGCCCTCCTCTAGCTGGCACATCTCACCACAGGAGCAGGACTGAGTTGCCAGCATGCAGGTGTTTAATGTCAGTTTGGATGTTGCACGCCATCCAGACCGAGCTCTAATTGTCACTCCAGAAGCTTCAAGTCTCCTCATAATCCTGGGCCTCATATAAGAAACTAGTTCCAGTAGTTCTTTGTCACTCTTGATTTGGGGAGCCCAGAATTGGACTCAATACTCCAGAACTGGCCTTACTTAGGGTAGAGAGAGAGGAGAACCTCCCTTGACCTGATGGCCACACTCTTCTTAACGCACCCCAGGCACAACCAGTTCAATTTAACCCTTTAAAACCAATTTAAATGTCACCACTACATGTTCTTTAAAGCCAAAGTAACCCTGCTCAATGCTACCTGCAGCTCTCACTCACACGTGGATATTATTGGTGCAAAGACCATGGACCCCATCCCCATCTTCAGGTCATTCTGGGGAGGAAAAGGTGGAGAAGGCTTCAGCTGGGAGAGCTGAAAGGGCAACAACTGAAATACTTCCCCAGCCAATGTCCTGCTCAGAGTCTGGGATGTAAGAGGGCTTGTCAGTCTAGAGAAGATGGATTAGGGAGCTCATGGAAGTGAAGCTGCATAAGAAATGCAATTTATCCCCAAATCCAGGAGCTCCCTGAGGCTGCCCCTCCAGGGCTGCCTATCTCCTTGCACGGTGCATCAAGACACACACACACAGCCCTGTAGAGAATCCATTTAGGTGTCAAAGGGTTGTGGTCAATCAATCACTCCCTTTGGCCACCACCTCTCTTCCCCTCCCCTCAGGGGGGCAATGTTCTGTGTTTTATTCTTTCCAGCCACCGTTTCTTTCTTTTAAAAGAACAAACCCTCCTTTGTTTAGGGCTCCTGCAAGTTGCACTGGCTGGGAGGGGTGGGGGGATTCTCTCACAGGGTCTCGGAGGCAAAGCCCGCAGCTGATTTCTGAGTACACCACGTACCCTGGTGTCACAAAGATACCACAAACAGAGAAAAGTCATGCAGCCATGTGTTACGGGAGCTGGCCCCACGTTCATGCCAAGATTCTGAATTTCCTGGCGCTCTCAAGCTCTTTGGACCATGGGGATTATACATTGCACAAGGTATCGGATGCCAAACGCTGGCTTTGGGAGAAATAAAAAAAAGCACATGGGAAACAAATCAAAATGACCTCTTAAAGGATCCCCTAGATATGTTTTTAACAATAACAGAGCAGGAAACTTTGCCTTACTAGACATTTACCCAGCTTATCTGCCTGCTGACATTCCTCAAGTGCACTTGAACGCACGCTGGGCCACCTAGGTCTGGGATCCTCTCCGATTTCACCAGCCAAGCAAGGTCAGCCCAGGGCAGAGGTGGGATAAGATTCCTCTTAGTGAAACCCCCACTGTCCATCAAAAATGGAGCTATTCCATCAAGTGGCAATGAACTTCTTCTGCAGTCAAAGGTATTCCAGAGCAGGGAACAGCTGGAATTGTTCTTCTGAACAATGGGTCCAGTCCACGTCCCTCTGACTGCCAGCCCATTGCAGACTTGGTGCTCTTTGCACAATTCTGGGAATATTCACCCTAAATGGTCTGGTTAAACTTTTAACTTATTTTCTACCATTCTATAATGTCTTTGAGAACCAAAATGCTACACGCAGCACCATATCTTACTGACTTCCCTTTGCCAGGGAGGAGATAGAGCAGCAAGAGTTCCTCAGCCAGAATTTCAACCAGGCAACACCCACACAGGTACTTCAGGACTTAAACTGTGTTCAGTGGGATTCAAGTGGCATAAATAGAGATGTCTACAGCATAGAAAGCTACCTGAGTTTGTAACTCTCAGCTCTTCCTAGAGGAAAAAGAAAAACCCAAAAGGTCTTAGGGCATCACTAAGGAGTTTGGACTAGACCTTTAAAGGTCCCTTTCAACCCCAAACCATTCTATGATTGACTTAAGCCATATAATCTAGAGAATACACCTATTTTAGGATTAATAAACTATGGAAAAGACTCTGAGTGAATTCAGTGAGTTTCTTTTTTCTTCTGCAGCATTTCTTGTTCAGCACTAGAAGCCCTGAAGTCAGTTTTAGCATGTTCTCCAGCAGTGGCATCAGGCTGGGGGTTGATCCACCACTGTCTATAAAGGAATCAGCCCCATTTACCCCTGCCCTGGGCAATTCATTCTCTCCAAAGTCACCAAAAAAGACTGTCCACCTCAAAAGCTCAGAATATGAAAAAGAATCCACTACTTATTTTGGATTTAGCAGGGAAAACTTGGGCTGAGTGAGATTAGGAATAAAGATGGTTTTAAACAAGACTCTCCACCCACCCTTTCTGGTCCCACTTGCCTGATGAGTTCCTCCACACAGGCTCACTGTCAGTTATAGCACATCAATACTTTAATTTCCTCCTTTTTTAGGAAAAATGTTAATTCTTCAGCTGGATTGTTTCCTTGAGTGGATGGATCCTTGGGCTGCTGTCTGATCTGAGCAGTGCATGAAGGAGAAGGGAACCTGTGGTCTGCAAAAGATACAACTACAGTCACCTTGGCTCAGCCCATGCTGCTGTTGATTTCCATTCCAAGTTACAAATCTGTGATTTTGTTCAAGGCTGGAACCTCCACTCACTTCAACCAGAACCCTCCTAGTGGAAAAATGTTTACAAAACGGATCCAGAATCTTATTGGAGGAGGGCAATTTATTTTGCTAGGCAATCTTTAATGTCTGTTGCCTGAAATCTTATTTTTGTGCCTTGCTGGGAAGAATACAGGCTGGGAAGTTCATGGTTTCATTGGAGCATCACCACGAGGAACAACCAAGATTATAAAGACAGCTCAAAACATGTCAGAATAAGGACAAACTTGTACTGAACTCCTCCACACTGCTGCAGATCAAAAAAAATCCCCTTAAAATCTAGATCCAGATTCTCCTTTACTTTGGACACGACCAGGAACCTCAGAGAATTTGGGGAAACTCATGGAGGCAGATTACAAAAGGCATTTTTGGCTTTGAATTAATGGAAAATGAACTGAATTTTTCATTTCATTGTAGTTGAATTTTTAATTCCATTTCAATGGAATGAAAGGGAGTGAAATGATGATATCTGCCAATACCTGAACACCTACCTGCAGCAGCAGGCAGTAAGAAGGTTGCTGCAGCAGTGATGTGGGTTATGCCAGGTCCTGCATCCTCGATAGAGAGTGCAAGGAAGGGCAGGGACCTGGGAAAGGGAGGGGATGTGGGAAGCCAGATGAAAAGTTTGATTAGGTGATTATTAAACCCTCCCACGGTGCCAAGCACAGCACAAGGCTGCCAGCTCATCTCCCTTCAAAACCAAAATCATGAGAGGGGTCTTAATCATGGGGTGTCCAACGACTGGTTTTCTGTCTGTGCTGGCTGACAATCTTCACCACCCTCATCAATCTGTGGAGCTCAGAGGTGGCAGAGAAGCTTCTCCCCCAAGGGCAATACTCTTTCAGCTCCACTGTGGTGTCCTTCATAGATACAGCCTCCTAATCCAGTAATAAAAGCTCTGATGAGAACCTCAGCTACCCAGCAGGCAGGGCTACCAGAGGCTGGCTGCTCTCCCAGTGCCTGGAGAGAAGATGGGGCTGTCTTCCAACCACCTCCTCATGGAGCTGAATTCTTTTGTCATGATTGCTTCATTCCATAGACCCAAGGGCAGCATCTAGGAGCCTGGGGAGGGGGTGGTCTGACTTGTTCATCACTGCCACGTAATGAAATATCATCTGGGGCATCTTCATCCGTGTAGGCACCCTAATTGGTGGTCTGAATATAGCCCATTCCTCATGTAGGGGATGAAGACATCTACCACAGAAAGGAAAACTTCCTCCTGAGGGGTGGAGGTGGACACCTTTCCCATCTCTGGGAACAACACATCTTCTGGGGACATCTCTGCTGTTTTAATTGAACTTCTCTCCTGCAAGAAGCTTTCTCCACATCTAGCTTTCCTTTGCTTGACCTCCTTTTCATCTCACTGTTGCTGTGATGGTGACCTTCTCAGGGCCCTGGACCTACTCCAGGAACCCAAGGTCACCATCACCATGCCAGGAAGGCACCGAGGAGGCAACACAAGACTTCCTTGACCTATGATGCTGTCCACCCACCTGAATACAAGTGTTCTGTGGGATGTGCTAGCTGGCTGGAGGATCTGGTGGCAGAATTCCAAGCCCAAAAGTAGAGATTCTGGTAAATCTCCAAAAGGCAAAAAGGAGGAACATCTAAAGCTGAGCAGAAGGGCAATGCTGCTCTCAGAGAACTGTGTGGGGCTGATGTAATGTTCTGTGCTAGGATATTCCCAGTAGGAACACATGGCTTTGGGTCAGAGGTTGACAGGTAGCTGTCTTGTTCACATGCTGGCAGCTCAGAGCCCACCAGCCTCCATTTTTCCACTGCATGGGCATATGCACATCCAGGTGGTTTCTCTTGTGACCACAGAATCTCTGTGACTGGTGTGGTCTTTTATAAAACACATGCTTTGTCTTGGTCTCTTCCCAGTCAACTCTTTTCTCACCAAAGGTGGATCTGCTAAGCTTCTCCTGGACAATTAATATCTGGATGGCTTTGTGGGGTGGATGGAGAAAGAGATCTCAGGGCTTCAGGACTTGCAAATCCCCCAGCAAGTTCCTATCTACTCCCACTCCAGCAGGAACACCATGGCAACGAGCTCAAACTGTGCAAACTGGCTGCAAAGTGCTTTTCTTGAGTCAGTAACACAACCCTTCTTTCTCCAGGCATCCAAAACACACTTGCACCCCCTAAAACAGCCCTTACCCAGCTCCCAGTGGGATAAGCATTTCATTTGGCTGAGGCTTCCTTTTAAAGGAGCTAAAGCTGGTAGGGTTGCTGGTCTTGGAGGAGACATTACATCTGCTCTCAGCCCCACCAGACCATTCATGCAGAACGCCACCAACCTCACCTCTTGGATGCTAAGGTCCAAGTGATGTGAGAGCAGCTGCTGAGCTTGCAAAGTCTACTGAGCTTGCAAAGTCTACTCAACTTGCCTACCATGCCTGAGAAGCCTTTTCTGCATCAAAGGTGTTTTATTCTAGTGCTCTTTAGAGCAGGAAGAGGTCTGGGAAGCAGGTGATTTGGACCTCCCACTACAAGGTGGTTTTTTGAGGAACCATTACACTGCAGATCCATTCCCACTGGGATTCAAATCCTGTTTCTCACCAAGGCTTAAAAAGAAAACAAGAAAATGTGCTATAGCTCCTTAAAACACATCAAAGGCTGTTAATGTCCTGCTGGTGCACTTGTTCCATGTTCTCAGTGACAGTTCTGGGTTACTTTTTAATTCACACAATCCCAGCAGGGTGGGGTTGGAAGGGACCTCTGGGGATCATCTCATCCAACCCCCTGCTCCAGCAGCTCACCCACAGCAGGGTGCCCAGGATCACATCCAGGCAGGTTTGGAATCTCTTCAGAGGAGACTCCACAGCCTCTCTGGGCAGCTGCTCCAGGCTCTGTCACTCCCCTGTTCAGATGGAACCTCCTGGATTCCTGTTTGTGCCCATTGTCCCATCACTGGGCACCACTGAAAAGAGACTGGCCCCCTCTTCAAACTCTAAGGCATTTCTTCTCCAAATGATATTGAAACATCACTGTGGATTCAGGACATCTGAATGCTCATCCCACCTGCTTTCCTCACTAGAAAGTCATCATGGTCTTGGTAGCTGGCATGCCCTTCTTCAGGCTTACCCTTTCCTACCTTTGCAGGTGCCCCACAGCTTGGATTATAGAAGTACTGAGAGGTTTTATATAAAATTAAATCACATAAAATCGTAGGACATAAAATCTTAGAACCATTTGGCAAAAATAGAAGCCCTGATAGAATAAAACCTCTGAGATGAGGAGCTCCTAAAGGCAATGCAAGGAGATAAAGCAGGAGACAGGGAGGTGAATGAAATGAGCCATGGTGGGGTGAAGCAATCTAAGGACATGGTCTGTGTTGCACCTTCTTGCTCAGGTCCTCAAGGTAGAAGAGATGATTGGATACCCCAAGTGTTTTTTTCTTGAAAATTCAAAGGAAAAAAGGTCAAATCACAGCAAAGGTGGAAGGTATTGTGCTCAGAGGTGCAGGGTTTGGATTGGGAAAGGAAGATCATGATAAATTGAAAGTCTTTGAGGGAGATGGGAAAGGAGGAGAGAGGGATAATTCCAGTTATGGAACAGGATAAGGTATAAAGCCACATGGAACAGACAAAGGAAAGGGACAAAGAGAAGTGTGGGACAGGTCAGCAGCACTGATGGAGGTGTTATCCTCTTTAAACAGCAACAGACTTTAAACTGCTTCTAGACAGAGAAAAAAATACCAGAAATCATGAAAATCGTGCCAGCAGCAGAAAGTTGGCAGGGACCAGAGCCTGCACTGAGTGGTGCTGGGCTGCACCAGAAAAGCTTCTTATCACACAGAACCACTTACCCAGCCTCCAGATTTGACTTCCTCACACCTCCTGCAGCAGCCTTTCTCTCAGCTCAAAGGGTGATGGTCCCATACTGCATATTTTAGTTGGTTTTTTTTTCCTCCAGGCTCAAGGATTCTCTGTTTTGAATGCAGATCTGGGGCACCTAAGTCAAACCAGGCAGGTCCTGTCATGAGCAGACTCACTCACTGCTTCATTGACAGCATCCAAAAAGCACTGAAGTGAAAGGGACAAAGAGAACTGATTGATTTGGGGCTTCAGTCCCTGAACTGAGACTTTTTTATGGGACATTAGGCAGGTGTTAGGACCTAGAAATAAGATGTAAAGGTCAAGGAAGGGGATTCTGTGCCTCTGCTCTAGGGAGACCCCCCTGCAGTGCTGGGGCAGCTCTGGAGTCCTCAGCACAGCAGAGCCAGGGAGCTGCTGGAGCGGGGCCAGAGGAGCCCCAGCAATGCCCCGAGGGGGGAACCCCTCTGCTGGGAGCCCAGCAGGAGAGAGTTGGGCTGGGGCAGCTGAGAGGAGAAGGCTCCAGCTGGGGAGACCTGCTGGGGGCTGCCAGGACTTCAAGAAAGACGGAGACCTTCTAGCAGGGTCTGTTGGGACAGGACAAGGAGGGATTGTTTTAAACTAAAAGAGGGAGATTGAGACTGAATAGAGGGAAGAAATTTTTGACACTGAGGGTGGTGAGCCCCTGGCCCAGGCTGCCCAGAGAGGTGGTTGCTGCCCCATCCCTGGAACCATCCCAGGGGAGGTTGGTTGGGGCTCTGAGCAACCTGCTCTAGCTGCAGATGTTGCTCAGTGCACAGGGTTTGGACTAGACCTTGAAAGGTCCCTTCCAACCCAAACCATTCCATGATTCTACAACAGGCATTTCTATTTATTTGGGTAGCAAGTTTTGATTGCAGCTGAGTTCCTGGATGCTCTCTTGGACATCACATTGACCTTTCCAGGAGTATCTTGCTTGTCCTTAGAGAGAGCATCTATTTGAATTCCTGAGACCATTTTTGACCCTGGAGAGGAGTCTCACACATTGCTCTCCTGCTCCTTGTGCTCATTCTTGTTCATTCCTCTCAGATAAAGTAACGTTTACTTAAGACTGGAAAATCTTACTTTATGAACCTTTTACTTCATGGCTTGGGCTTGGCTCAGCTGAAAAATCAGAGGCCACATCCTCACGTAGTATAAAATAGGAATTGGGCCAGTTTCCACCAGGGGAGAATCCAACCTGCCCTGGCCCAGAAGGTTGCTCAGATCCATCAGTGAGGGTTAATGGGCTGTCAGGCTTCACTTTTAATATCATCTCTAACAAAAGGAGACAGAGAAAGGGAGCAAGAGATTTTTCTGAGGGAACATAAATATAATTGCAGTCAGAGGTTGATATTTCCCCTGCTTTGCAGGAGAATCATTCACAAGCCTCAACCACCAACAAATGAACCTTTAAGTTGCCTCCTCTCCTGCGTTCCACACGGCGCTTTAATTACTTGGTGCCTAAGAAGCATTTTGGACATTGGAAGTCTGGTACCCCTTAAGCTGCCTGCCTGACTCTTCATTTCATGAACAAGATACACACAACCTCGTCCAGCCAATGGCAGCCTGGTCACACAAGTATTATGTTTTTCCTCTCGCTGTCTACTGTTTCACCAGTGTAGGAATTACACAGCCAAGAGCATAGTCAGAATAATGGCTCTATTCATTTCCCCCTGGGACTAATTCTTACAGATGGCAAGCACCACGATGGGGCAAATTAGCTTCTTATTTCATTTGGAGGCTTAAAGTTCTAAGCTCATTTTGTTGTTGTTTACGGGACAGCTCGCCACGGGATGGTGCAACCCTGTGAGCTGCTGTTGGGAGGGAAAAAAAGAGGCAAATCCTGTACCAACAATGCTCAGGGTTAGGGAAAGGGGATGCTTGGAGGACCCTGTCACTGCTGAGCCCATCGTGTGCTGGGATCTGCAGCCAGAGGAAAGCTTTCTGGCTGCCCCGGGCTCCCAGTCAGGTGCCAGTAGGAACGGGAGGCTTAGCCCTGCAATCCAGGATTATGGGCACAGAGGTTTGGGAAATGAGGATTTGTGAGTGCTTCTGGGGAGAAGGGGTAGAAAAACAAGCCCAGTTTCCACAAACAGGCTTGGCTGCCGTTGGATTGCTTGGAAAAACGTGCTGGAGATGAAAAAATAAAGAAAGAAATCAGGAGATCCTTGTCTATCTGAGAGGACCATCAAGGTGACGTACCCAGGAATGTTTTCTTTCAGTCACTTTTGAGACACACAAGAGAGCAGGAGTCTCAGAACTCAGCAGAAGATCCCTGCAAAGACAAGGTCACCTTTTTCCTTTTGGTAGTCACCGTGTGGTTGGGATCACCCACTGAAATACAGCCACGTGCATCACTGCACCTTCACCAGATGGATTTCCAGACAGGGCTGGGCCTCCATGGACAGTGTCATTTCTCTAATTTTCCAAGCAGAAAATAGGCTAAATCCTCAGTTTTGTGTGAATCAGCATCTCTCTGGAGATTTCAATTTATACCAGTCACTAATGGAGCCCATAATGTTTTTTTATGGCAGCTTAGTGGTGGACTTGGTTGTACTAGGCTAAAGGTTGGGCATGATGATCTTCAAAGTCTTACAACTAAAGGATTCTATGAATCTCTGCCTAACCTCTTAGTGGAGAACCTTAAGGAGAGCAGGTTCAGCCTCATATCAGAGAGGTTTTAGGTACAGACTTGAATCACAGCAGCTGCTGAAGTTGGAATACACATAGAATCATAGAAGGATTTTGATTGGAAAAGACCTTTAACAGTGCCAAGCCCACCACTAAACCATGTCCCTCAGCACCTCATCTTCACAGCTTTTAAACATCTCCAGGATGGTGACAACACTTCACACAACCATTTCAGTTCTCTTCCACAGGGAGGTCTATCAACATCATTGTTTGTGTGTCCTGATTTCTTATTTCTTTTACTTTTCCATCTCTCCCAAAAGTCATGTCTGCTCTGGTTTATTCCACGTTACTTTTTCCTGGGTTTATCTGCTACTTAATTATCTTTTCTGTTTTATCCAGGAGAAATATGAGACTAAGATCCCACCTCCCTTTACTTTCAGTGTTTATTTCTCCATCTGAACTGGTCTCCTTCAATGTTTTTTTGTTGTCTTGGAAAGAAAAAAAGTACTTTCAGAGCATGATTCATCTGATTGCTTTTAGGAATGAATTACACTCTAGATACTACCTGTTGTATTCACTAGTTCATTATAAAAGACCTTGGTGTGTCTTGCTCAGGCACACGCCTCTACATTATAGATGATCTTCACTTCCCTTCAAGCATCCTCATGCAGTGAGAAGCCCTTTGTCCTCTTCCCACCCTATTCCTTATGACCTCTCTACCATTAAGCTACATCCACCAGGCATCTATTGCAGCACCACACTCCTGACATCCATGGTGATTTCTCTTCTTTAAGATACACAAGATAATCATCTTGCTTCTGGTCCCTCCAGTAGACCAGGATTTCCATATGCCACAGTCCAGTGTGACTCTGCTCTTTCTCCACACCCTGTGATCTTACTCTGTAGATCCTCCAGCTCTTGGGGGGGAATATTCTACCATTAACTAAAATCTTACTTCCTATTGCATATTTTTTTTCCACAGAATGTAGGAATTGTTGGCCATGGACTCTACTACTCCATGCTGCAGAGAGTTACAAAGACCTCGTAGCTCAGATTTGCTATCAGCAATATTCACATCAGGCTTTTATTGTGCACATGTAGAACTGCACATTTTCAGATCATGTGGAGTAATTTCCACCCAAAAGTTACCAAAGTTGTGATGGGGACCATAAGTTATGTGTCACTTTTCTGCTTATCTGTACCCAAGATGTTTCTAGGTCTGCATAAAAAGATGAACTTTTCTTTTCTGAAATCACTCAAAAAGAAAATCACTGCCAACAGTATAAAAATTATCTGAAAATTACTTTTTGAGGGAAGAAGACAACAATATGGATTACAGTAAAAGATTTTGTGTATGAAATAGGTGTAACCTATTTATTAATTTTTAAAATTATAGTTCTATTCCAACATATAAAATCTTCAGAAGGAAAGGTCATGATGACGTGGCAACTGGAAATTCTCTTTTCTGACAAGATTTGAAGACAGAATGTTTCCATCCTACAAAATGTTACATTTGCATATGCCCAGACACACATATGTCTGCAAAATGCAGGGTTGCTAAGACACTTTTTCTGTGAAAAAAAAAGTATTTCAGATGAAAAAATCCTATTTTTCTCACAGAAACAATCTCATCAGAAAAGTTCCAGCCACAAGTGAACGCACTCAGAAAAATAAACCAAATTATTCTGTGGAGTTGTACCATGAGATGATGTTTTAGATGGTGTAAACTACCTCAAAACTCCAGGTGCTACGGAGCAAGTACCTGGAGTATGGAGCAAGAATGGATACTCAAAGTAATGTGTGAATCTACAGCTTCTCTATTGCTTTTCTACATGCATCCATCACCAGCACCCTGCCTTGAGAGCAAAGGGACCCTGCCTGTTCCTCCAGCCCATGGTTTTGGGGGCTCTGCTGTACCAGTGTGATGGATTTTTTGAGCACTGTTGAGCTTGGCTGTGGTCGTGCTACAAGTCTCTCCTCTGCTGCTTCTCCTGCTGTAGCAGGTTGGAGGTTGGGCCCAGTTTGCCCTTGCTCTCTGCTGTAGGGGGATCACCTCCATTTTTTTTTCTGAGGCAGAAAAAAAGTTGTTTTAAAAAAACCCCACATCTTGATTGTATTGAATCACAAAGCCAACAGCACGCTGTGGTGGAAATTCCTTCCTCACTCAGATGTCTCACTCCTGGCTTTCTGTCTTTACTTGGAGCCAGTGGTTAGTGGGGCCACCAAATCCTACATTTCCCTGGGCCAAGTCCTTGCCTGTGTCCACCACGCTCAGCCCCAAGCCCTTGAGGGGAAAGCTCAGGCTGGCAAAGCCACGTAAACACGTGGATGGAAGCCCATGTCAGCATCCAGACCTCCCGCCCCCCTCGGATGGAGTTCTGTGGTAGACTCTTTGCTGGTTTTACAACCCTCAGCTCAAAACAGAACAAAAAGGAGGAGGAGAGGCATGGATGTTGAATGACAAAATCGTGGTTAGCTTTGCCAGGGCATTTCCTTATAGAAGTTGAGTGGTAGGATGGTTTCCTACACCTCTGTGACCAAAGGAATGCGGGGAGCACGTGGCTTGAACCAGCTGGTGAAACGGAGATCTTGCTGAGCCCAGGAACCCCCCCAGGCTCTCTCAGCCCCCACCGTGTTGAAGTGCAGCCTCTGCAGTGAAGCAAAGAGCTGCTCCAGAGTTCCTCTACCTCCAGTCCAGAGGACTGAAAGATTCACTCCAGGGTTTTGCAAAGGAAAGCCTGAGTAAGGCAGCCAAAGGCAGAGCCCAGCAAGCCTGCGAGGAGTTCAACTCAGGATTCCTCAGGAAAGGAGTAGAAATGAATAACAAAGTCAAATTCCAGCAGCTAAAAAGCAAAAGGCTCCGTGTTTCTGGAGGCTGCGGGCTGAAGGGCTTGTAAAGCAATGCTGCCACTTTCTGTGTTGCTTCAGTTTCCCAAATCCATCCCTCCCATCTCACACGCACATTCTTCCTTCTCTAAACCTTGCACGCTGAGGTCTCCAAAGCTAAATTAGCATTATTACCTATGCATGTACTGCCCAGTGTCCTTAGCTCATGGAATTATAGATTGCAATTGATAACAGCAAGTATTAACAGGCTCATCAGCACCTATTTTCCTGCTTAAGGCAAAAAAAATGATATATCAGCACTAATCTCTCCCCAGGTAGAGGTCAAACGTGATCAAGTTTTTTTCAAGCTCACAATAGTGGTCAACCAGCTCCCATGACTAATATCAAAGTTGTGGATTAACATCAAGCTAGAAAAGCACCCTAAAAGTGAAGCTGTAGTCCAGAAGTGAAAACTTATCTCACATCTTCACTCCTGCTAATGTGGCAGCAAGATCTGGATGAACTGGGCTAGAAGAACAGGCAACAAAGAGGGTCTGGCTGCACCATCTAATGGGTTGTGGTTTCTGGTCAAGGCTTTTGGTGTCTATTATAAATAATCCTTGCTGAAATCACCCAGAAAGCTGCTCAGAGAAGGAAAATGTTTTGGTTTTCACGAGTTATAGCCCTAAAACAGCACTGATGGCCTCCCAGCATCCTCCCCTTTATTATTGCCATCTGATAGGGGTAGGTATCTCCTCACCTGCAATTCTGCCTTTGGGAAGGTCATTCTAGGAGCTTGATTCTCCCCTCAACCCATTCCAGAAGGAAGCAAGGTGCTGAAATCAACCGTGTGCTTCCCACTTGCACTGGTTGGTGATCAGGTTCCAGATGTTTCATCATGGAGTGATGAAACATCTCAACAGTGTGAGCAGCCAAGATTTGGGGGAGAAGCAGTGGGTTTTAATAGACTGGATGCACAGAGCTGAAAAAGAGCTATCCAGCTTCCAGATGTTTCATCGTGGAGTGATAAAACATCTCAACAGCGTGAGCAGCAAAGATATGGGGGAGAAGCAGTGGGTTTTATTAGATTGGATGCACAGAGCTGAAAAAGAGCTATAGCTAGGAAGGTAAATAAGTTCCTTGGCAGGCAAGGGCTTCACTGAGGATGAAACAGGACCAGCAAGTTTGTGCTTGGGTTCTGAGGTATGCTTCACTTGAACAGTTGGCTGAACAGAAGTGTCTGGCACCGTATCACAACTCATTAGCTGCTCATGGGTGATGGGGAAGGAGCAAGAAAACACTGCTCCTGCTCTTGATATAAAGCTAGGAGGGACTAAACAGAGACATCTTGGTTTAGGTAATCCTATATCTACTGTCAGTACGTTTTATCAGTACACAATTCATTTTTTTAAGAAAATAATTTGACATCAATAGAGGTATACAAGTGATTTCTGAACTTAGAAGAAGCTGAGATCTCAACACAAACCTGACCTTCAACTCCCACATTTGGCATCACAACAGTGCCCATGCTCTGAAGTCAGATCTGGGGGTGCTAACTGTATAGATGGTAACCCCATGTCATTTCTTAGAGGCCTCCAGAAGTACTTAAAATAAGCAGAGGCTATAAAAATTTTATCTTTCCTAGATATTCTTTTGATCCAGAGAGTCACCTGCCTCTGTGGTGTTATTAATGTTTCTCTTTGCTATTGCTACCTGATTTGCATGGACTTTCATCCAGAATGTGTCTCCCACTGTGAACAGAGAAAGCTGTTTGAAAAAAAAAAAGCTTAGAGCTGAAAATTTTGGGTATTCACCTTGTTTGGGCACAGAGGATGGAATCTGGGTTAGACTCCACAGTCTCAGCCGTCTGAACGTGCCTTTGTTGACTGAGGAATTATTGACCATGTCTTGTAAGTGATGAGCTGTTCTTGGCCAAAAGTGCTCTGAGCTTGATTGCCTTCCTAAACTGACCCCAGAAACAGGAGATTCTGAAGAATCATCCCCCTTAAGTCAGGCAGCATTGATGATATCCTAAACACACTTGGCCTTCCTGAGCCCTACTTGTCATCCTGCCTCAGCCCAACAATTATATTAATTTATTAGGAAACCATTAACATCATCATGCTGGTGTTGCAACTACTTGTATACAGAATTTCCTTTAATTTCAGGATATTCTGTGTTCTAGAGGATTGCTGCACTAAGAAAGATATCTCAAAGATTTTGGGGATGCCAAAAGGGAATAGAAACGCCCAAATCATGGAAAGAAACTTTTGAGTCTGGTGCAGAGCCCCCAAAAACCCAATGACAAATAACTTCATTTTACTCCATTCTTTGTCTAAGAGGAGCTGCCACGTGCAGCATCAGCTATGAAGGGCTATGGATGAAAAAGGATGAAGAGTTTTAGTCAACTTCTTCCAGCCCACTACAGAAAATCTTTCTATGTAAGCCTTGAGTCTAAAAACTGCTTCTAGTCCCAGCAGATTGCATCCCCCCCTCCCAGGAAAGCAGACTCAGCCCAGAACAATTCATAAGCCTTTATCTTCTACTACTGGAAGTCCCTACCAGTAATGAAATCTTGCTGT
This sequence comes from Merops nubicus, assembly GCF_000691845.1. Taxonomy (NCBI): domain Eukaryota; kingdom Metazoa; phylum Chordata; class Aves; order Coraciiformes; family Meropidae; genus Merops; species Merops nubicus. The sequence continues at coordinate 27,625 of NW_008598058.1, forward strand.
GCAAGCTGGTAAATGTTAGAGGTAAGTGAGCTTCAGGATTTCTGCAATATTATATTTTAATTTATCAAACCTGCCTCCAATGGTTATTTTCAGATCAAGTGAAAACCAAATTGCTCCTTTGTTGGTGATTCTGAAAATTCTAGTCCTTCATTTCCTCCTCTGGGCCAGGTTCATGTCCCAGTGATCCACCCACTCCCCTATTTTACCTGGTTTTCAGAGAGAGGAAAGTATGTTGGTTTCCAGAGAAATGGAATGGTCCAACAGGCAGGCAGTTTTAAAGGTGAGGTGGAAATACAGCTTAATATCCTCTCAAAACCAATTTGAAACAGACCACTTTGTGCTAACTGATAAAAAATGACACATGCTGCCTTGGGCTGAGCCACCCCACATCTTCTGCTACCACCTTGCCCAATAGAGAAGGATATTACCAGGCAGCCCAGCAGCCAAACTCCTCCCTCTGCTCCCACATCACCCCCCAGAGACCCAACGTGCCAGCCAGCCAGAGGAGGAACAAGTCCCTGCACTCCCCCACCACAGGGGACATGGAGAAGGGAGCAGCCAGGAGAGGAGCCAAGCCAGGGGAGATGGGAGCAGCCAGGCCAGGAGCCCAGGGGTAGAGCAGGGGCTCAGAGACAGCTTCATGTGCTGGTCCCAACATCCTGGGAACCCCACTGGCCATGAAGAATCAGGGAGCCCTTCCCATAGCTAGAAACCCCACACAACATATGCACTATGCAAACACACCTCCCAATCCCCCTGCCAGCAGAGTCAGCTCTTCTAGAGATGGCTTCTTGCCCCACCTCCAAGTCCATGTGGAAGGTGGGGGCACCTGGTGGTGATCTCCTCATCAGTCCCCACCCAAGGCTGGCCAGACCCTGGGTGAAAACCACTCAGGAGGGGCTTTCCTGCCTGGTTGTGGACATCATCCCTGTGCCAACCCTCACTCAGGGCTGGGGGTTCAACCCCAGCACTTCACCAAGTTGGAAGCTGACAATTTAACCTTTTGTCATGAAGAAAAACCAAACCAAACCAAGAACACCAACATGCTTTTTGAGGGCAAAGTAAAAAAGGCAAGTTAATATTCAAGTCTTGCCTTCAAGCATTTATAAAACTACTGATTTGAGACAAAGCAGTGGAGCATGGGATGCCTGTGTCAGAACCAAGAGCAGGAGGCAGAGCTCCTGGGTGTGACTCTGCTGATGTCCAATGCCTTGGTTTCAGTGCCATCACTGCTGCAGCAGAGTACCACACATCTCAGCCATGGTTTGGAGGCATTCATCCAACCACAGCTTGATGGCCAAGGCTTCATGGTCATAAAACCTTGATTGCTTTGTTTCAGCCTCTTGCCTTTGTCATGCACTTGTCCTCAATTGGAATGACCACAGTTCAGACTTGACTAGGGTATAAATGGAGCCCCAGTGGAGTTTGAGTTGGTCCTTCTTGGAGCAGCAGGTTTGTGATCAAGGAAACTTCATGAGATTGAGCCTTCACCTCCTGATTCTGGTGAGTGAATACTTCTTCTGGGTGTGCATAGATATATATCTATATATCTCCTTGAGTGAGCCTTTGCCTCTTACAGCCAGTGACCCCTTTTTGGGTACCCTTGAGTGGGAGGTTTGTCCCTTTTATGAGTAATTGTCTGCATATTTAGGGCCATTTTTCTAACAGAACATTCCCCAAACTCAGGAATGAGCTGTGTGGCGTTATATTCCCGCCTGACATCTGAACTTGCAATTTCCTTCAGCCTCTTGGAGTGCTGGGTCATTTTTGGTTGGAATAAATCTGCATTTTGAGCAGTCCCTGCTGTCTGGTTTGTGGGTGCTTGAGCCACAGGCGGTATGCAGAGATCCTCGTGTGATTTAAGCTTCTAACTCACTCCCCTTAGGCACCAGCATCCAGGTTTAAAACGAGATGACCCAGCTGACCTCCAGCAACATCCACCCAGCCCCTCTCCCTGTTGGCTCTTGTCAAAGTCCTGTCTGTCAAGCACTTGGAGACTTGCAGCCTCTGCAATCTCAGTATCAGGGGCAGCAAGAGTTTGTATACAAAGCTGTCACCACTCTCGTGAGTGGGTGGATTTTCCAGCTCATCTGTAACCCGAGTGGCACTTCAAGCCCTGGGATCTTTCTTCCTAGTGTCAACAGCATGCAGCACTGGGCTATCCCCTTACACATTATCTTCCATCAAGTTGATGGGCAGGAGGGAACAGAGCCAGAAGTAATTGTGACAGGCTGGGTGTTTTTACAGGCACAATAGTTAATGGGCTGGTTAATGTAAAGGATTAGCCCCTTCAGCCCCAGGACATCTGAGAGGGGAGGGAGGGGGTGGGACTAACTCAGGAAGCCCCAGTAGGAAACCCAGGATCAGCTTGGAACCAGAGAGAGGCAAATAAAAAGTAATTTCTTAAAAAAAAGTCTTTTTTTTAATATCTTGTTGGCCCAAGGGTTGGCATTTGGGGGCTCTGATGCTCATGACACCCAACACAAAAAAAAATCAGAGCCTTTATATGAGCCATGCTCCAGGGGGGCAGGGGAAGGGATGAGATTTGGGATTTATGGCCGTATGCTCCCATGGCTTATGCATCAAGAAGCACTTCCTCAAATTCTTCAGGCAAGTTGAAACCTCCTGAAAATCTCCCCAGAAAAAATCTCCCCAGAAGAGCTGCCAAGCAGCAGAAGAAAAGGGACCACAGTCAGCAGAAACATGGGAGGAGTTAGAGCTGGTTTGATAACATCCCAAGGAGGAAGGTCAGTCACAAAAAGGTAGAAATTTGGCTGGTAGACAGGACTGTTCTGCCTTGTGTCACTAAGCCAGGGAGATAGGAAGTTGTATGGGGCCAAATAGTTGTCAGGTATGCTGTAGGATATAATTCTTTGGGGTTTGCATTAGGTTAATGGGATTTAACCATTTCCACAGACCAAATCTCTGTCATCTGCACAGCAGAGTGATGTTTAGCACCTTCCTCACCACAGTAATTTTCAGCTGTGTCACATAGTCCCAACTACTCAAAAACAGAAAAAATTAAGTTGTTTTTAAAAAAAAAAAAATATGTTTAGCACCTTCCTCACCACAGTAATTTTCAGCTGTGTCACATAGTCCCAACTACTCAAAAACAGAAAAAAATTAAGTTTTTTTTTTAAAAAAAAAATCATTTCTTCCTTTCCCTCCCCAATTTGCACCCCAATTTCAGCAGCAAGAAATATAGGAAGCAAAAATGAGTTGGAGACTCATTCCTTGGGGATCAGGGAATCAACCCCTCATTCAAGGAGACTGAGGAATAGCAGAAAATTCATGTGCCATCAGCCCAAGTAACCTGGTTTAGAAACTTTCTGGGGTCCTTTGGGCCTGATAGTCCCAAACCACACTGAGGAGGGCAGGTTCTTGGTCACTACAAAAAGAAGCATCTCAGGGAATGGTACATCAGAGCAGAATTTCATTCACCTCATTCTCTGAATGTCCAAAATTCACACAGAGGGGCTGTTAGCAACTGCTCCATCATTGCACTGAGCTGTTCTCACCAGCCTCACTCAATCTGGAAGGCACCAGGAACCTCATAAGAGATCAGATCCTCTCTGAGCCAGCCACCCTCCTCCCTGTTGCCTTCAAAAGTCAATCAGCACCAGCACACTGCTGAACAGATTTGGGCAGCTTTGGATCAGATATTTGCTCTCTGCCATATCCCCTCAGACTTTATTCTTTAGCAGAGATTTTCCCAGTGCCCTGGTTTCTGTAGGAACTGTTTGTGGAGTCTCAGAGCCTGTAAAGTGGAAGGGAGATGGACCTATACTTCATCTGGGTAGCCCCAAGATTTGGTGGCAGCAGGGATTTGAGTTCAGGCAGGGGAGCTGAGGAAGCCTGGAGTATGATTTTGGAGCTGACAGAGAGTAGCTCACCCCAAGCAGTCTACTCTGTAGCTATATAAAGTGAGAAGAGGTTAATCCCACCCAGTTAGTCTAAATTACAAGAGATTTGATTATTTTTTACTATTATTTTGTAATGATGGTCTCTAGGGACACCCACTAAGAACCAGCCCTTCATTTCTCCATTGCAGCTCCTTCTTCCCCTTTCCCCAGCACACACATAAATCCTACAGAAAGTCAAAGGTACTTTCAGCTTCTGGTTCACATGCACAACAAAAAGATCCAAGTTAACAGAGCTAAATTTTCTGCTCAAGGCATGCTCCAGCTTTGGAAATTTTCCATATGTCCACATGTGCAAAAAGGTTGAAAGCAACTGCGTTGCCTTCATGAAATATGAGTGTCATGGAGAAGTCAAAGAGGAAAGTGATTGTTCTTTTCTCAGATCAGGTTTTGAGCAGCTTTTAGAAAAAAATTAGCCAGGGGCAAAAGCCCAAACTGTGTCAATAATATAGAACATTGAAGAGCCTGTTTCTGAGAGACTACTCATTCATTTTTGGATACTCCATGGGCCAGGAGTTGTTCTCGCCCTACCTTACAGGCAAACACAGGGTTTTGTAATACCAATCAGAATTTAGACATATGCTGTGTTTTAGGAAATGGTTAATATTGTAGTAGATCCAACAGAGAACAAGGTCTTCACTCAGCAAGGAACTCCCAAAAGCAGTGGAGCTAAAAGCCACCCCTCATCAAAGAGCTGACAGACAAAGCAAGTATTGTCGTGGTCATTAGAGAGCAAGGCATCAAGAGATTAAAGGCTTGATTCTTATATATATATATCTCTCTATAAAAGTATACACTATTCCAGCTTTGTATAGGGACCCTTAAATGACACTTAATTACAGATAGTTATTATCAAGTATGTACTAAACCTGTGATGCAGAATTCCCAGCGTTGAGAGAGCAAAAAAAAGAGCATTTTTTTGTCTTTTCCACCAATCAGTAAGGTAAAGAGGTAACATAACATTCCCAAGTTAGAGGAAAATCATGGCAAAGCTGTTAATGAAGCCCAAACAACCAAGTTCTGATCAAGGACTTGTATTTCTCAGGGGTTATTTTTGTTATTTCTTTTTTTTTTCTGTAGAAGTCATTTAAACAAATATATATTTTAGCAAAAGCTAGAGCTGTTTCAGCTGGAAGTGGACTTTTAAATTGGCCTTTCTAGAGAAAAATAACGTCCCAACTCTCAGCATAAATGGGGAAAAGAAAACAAATCTCTTCAGGAAATAGTTACAGCAAATTTCTCACTGATAAAGCAGCGAGCAGTTTCAATTAGCCACACCTCATTTGTAGATCTGTGTTGATTCCACCTGTGAGGGCAAGAGACAAAAGAGAAGGGGAAAAAAAAAATCACATTGAGATCACACGCTGTTTTCAGCAACCTTTTTAGCTTGCTTTGCCAAGGAAAACCCACTTCAGTTCTGTGTCAGACCAAAAGCAAATCCATACTGCATGAATCGAGATAATGTTTTCATTTCACGAAGCAGAGTGAGAAAGGGGGCAAAGAAAAAAAAGGGGAACGGTTAAAAAGTCCAGTTAATGAATGTAAAAATTCAACTGGATCAATCCACACGTTCACTTCAAGCCTCTAAGCTCCAGGCTTCTGCACCTGGACCATGCAGGTTGCTTTCCATGCTAACAAAACAGCAAACCTCACTCAACATAAACAATGTTCCATACCCCAGACCCATGACGTCAATTTAGGGTTTATTTAAACGAGGGGAGCTTAGATTAGAAGTAGCAGATGAGAAGAGGGATGAGAAAGGATGAGGGAGGAGCAAAAAAAATAGAGATCAAAGGCTCTGTTCAGCAAAGAATGTGAAAACATGCTGCATGTTAAGCATGGGCTTGAGTCCTTCTGGAAAAACACGTGTGGAAGTCAAGTGGGCTCCTTAATTACTGAAGAAAACTTCACATTTATCTCAGAAGAACCAATAGAATGGTTGCTGTTGGTTAAGAAAATTGTTTACTTGTGTTTTTTAGCAGCTTCTGTGTGGGTGGGAGGTGTCTAAGGACGCAGGGGAAATGAGATGCACCTACATGATCTTAGATGGTGTAGGAGAAGAAGGAAATAAGAAGATGACTAAGGGACAGCTGTACCTGCCCAGCTCAGATCTCTCTTTTCCTTGGCATCACATCTCCTAGAGCAGCCACAGCTGAAGAGCTGAGACCAGGGCGAGCACCATGTGATGTAGATCAAAGATGCTCTCCTGGTACTTCAAAGGTTTGAAGAGCATCCAATGGATTTTCTGGTGCCCACCATCACGTGCACCCAATGAGCTCAGATTCTTGCCAAAACCATCACAATCTCCCACAAGATGAGCAGGTCTGAAGTTCCCTCTTCCTCAGCACATGGAAAGGGATGATATCACTTGATGGCATGGGAGCTCCACATGAGTCAGGAGCATGGAAAGCCAGGACCAAGCACTGTGCTTAAAACCCACCTTTGCATGCCAAAGGATTTTATGTCCCTTATGAAGTGATTTAAGGAGGCTCTGAAGACAGCATGCAAATACCACTAGGAGGAAATTGAACTTAAGAGATTAATCCAGAGCACTGTCATTAATGTAACTTAATAGAAAGTGCAGTTCACAGCTGCCACACAAATTTGTCTCCAAATCCCACATGAGCAAGGAAATTCAACTAAGTAAAATGCAGGAACATGGAAATTAGTATATAAAGGCCAAAGCAGCAGGCCATGGAGTCTCTTCCTCTCAAAAAGGGACTAGCTTAGAATAAAATAAGGCAAAATATGGGTTTACATTGGTGCACCTATCCAGACAGGACCACACTTCCATGCCTACACACATCACAGCTGAGGTGAGATAGCTCCAAGGTGCTACAGCTCCAAGAGGATGGAGATTTAGCAGGTCCATGAACCTCTGTTGAAGCAGAATAGAATTAGAATTAACCACTCGTGGCTGTTAATGGGATCTTTGTGCAGCTCAGTATGGGAACATGGGCATGAGGTCACTGGCCTCGTTCTAAGCCCATCAACACCAAATATTTTCTTCTCAGAAGAACTCCTAACTAGGCAGACAAGACCAGTCCAACATGTAACGTTTCTGTTTGGAAGCTCCAATGGAGTGAAATCTTCCCATGTGCTGGTCTGATCTGCATTTTGTGATGGAGATTCAGGGAGAATCCTGAAGAAAATATCCTGGATTCTTAAAATTATTCACTGGCTCACTGGAAAAAAAAAAACCCTGATATTCCATGGTTAAAAACTGCGAACGAAACCAAAATAAGATGAAGGTTATTCAGTGGTTATCTCCAATCTTTTTTTCTAATAACCACCTGAAAATCCACTTTTTGTGTCTGACTAGCCCACAGAGTCGTCTAGACAACCAAAACCTGCTCTTAATTAATGACTGAGATCCCAAAGAGGAAAAGTGCTCCCTCATAACACAGCCATGACCTCTGATCTTCTCCTTCTACCAGCAAATGTTCCCAACAGCTGAAGATGGCCAAGCCCAGCTAACTTTGCCCACCTGCTGCTGCAGCTACTGAAGCTGGGATTGCTCTGCTGAGCTGAGCTCCTTAGGGTTTTAATTTTGGTTCTTCTGCTGAGCTGCATGCAGTGACCTGAACTGGCACAAATCCAGAACTAGCACGCTCACAAAGTTGGAAACAAATAGGAAAAAAATATATCCAGGGTGTTTGCTGTGTGTTTTCTTTCCAGAGAAAGTCATGCTTCCTGTAGTTGCCACCAGCCTGTCTCCTAAGATCCTCAGATGGGTGGGAGACCTTCGTTCACAGTGATCTACAACTAGAGACATCATGGTCTGCCTCCAGGGACCATCTCAGAGAGCAAGTGCAATATTTATTTCAAACTCTACCACCAACCCTAACAACCTAGGAGACTCCAAATAGCCAAGATGTGGGTGAATTTGGCTGTTGGAGTGGGAAACAAAGCTCCTCCAGAAGGAAAAGTGAGCAACAATTCTGGTCATCACCAGTGAAACTTTCCTTTTAGCTCTAATCATAGGGATATGTCAAAAGAAGTCCAGCTTGGCCTAGGAATTACAGAGGGGAGCACAGAGCGTTGAGGTCCTGCCTCCAGTGATGATGATGGTGGTGGTGGTGATGGCTGGGTGATGTTTCTTTCCTCGAGGAAATGACAAAATCTTGTTTTGTGTGAGTCAAATGCACAGAAGGTGACCTTGCTTCTTGAAAAAAAATGGCCCAACTATAAGATCTTAATGTGAGAAAGTCCCAACTGATGGGTTTTTTTTATCTAATAAACTGCTCATTTATTCTCAGTCTAAATCTGTATCTCCAAGTCTGCTCAATTAGCACTCAACATGAAAAGTCTCAACTTCAACTGAGGGAGCTTTACACTAAGTTCTACCTTTGCTTACCAGTTCCTCAGACTCCCACTAGCAGCAAAAGGAGTTGTAGGACTCTGAACGCTGAGACCTGGTCATTCATGGCACCCATTTGTTAACACTGGCCCTGCTTGGCCAGATGAATTAACGAACCTGCAAGTAACTCTTAGAATCATAGAAAGTTTTGGGTTAAAAAAAGGCCATCTAGTCCAACCCCCCTGCAAGGAACAGGGACATCTGCAGCTAGAGCAGGGTGCTCAGAGCCTTGTCCAACCTCACCTGGGATGGTTCCAGGGATGGGGCAGTGACCACCTCTCTGGGCAGCCTGGGCCAGGGGCTCACCACCCTCAGGGCAAAAAAATTCTTCCTTCTCTCTAGTCTCAATCTCCCTCTTTTAGTTTAGAACCATCCCCCCTTGTCCTGCCACAAATGACCCTGTTAAAACGATTGTTCCAATCTTTTCTTCTAGACACCCTCTGTGGCCCCCTCTGGACCTGCTCCAACAGGTCCATGTCTTTCTTGTGCTCTCTTGGGTGCTCTTTAGGTGTTAGGATGGAAAGGAAACATCTCCAAAAACCTGTTTCCATGCAGCCAAGCAGTTCTGAAGGGTCAGGATGTTTATCAGCGTTTGCAGAAGTTGTTTCTTCACAACTTGTCCTTGTGCTAGACCATAAACATCAATGTAACCTGAGGGTCATCACAAACAATCTACTGGATTCAAGACAGGTTTTGCTGCTTCCTAGGACATCAGAATTCAAGGAAGCAATGACTCCAGCACTGTTGGATACTGGTTTCCTATACTGCTGAGATAAGCCCACCACAGGGCAACTAGCTCATGGTTCAGCCATGATCCAAACTTCTCCACCTTACACATCCATTTTTTGGCATTATTCACCTACATCCATTCAAATGAGACAGCGTCAGGTATCCCCTGGTGATAGGAGGAAGGAACAGACACATAATCAACCAAATAAGTGAGTGTTTGAATACTCTGAGCTCATATAGACCCATGTAACTGTTGAGTTCACACCAAGCAGAGTTGTGACGTGGAATTCAATCCTTTGCCTGTGAGCAGCAGAACTCTGCTCCCCCAGGGAACAAACCCATCACTGAATGCAGAGAGCTGGGTGGAGACTGAAAAAAGAAACCTGAATGAACTGAAAACGTGTCGTTTGCCCCCCATCCCAGCCAGATTTCCTCCCAAGCTCTCCACTCCTGCAACGAGATGCAAACCTTGATGTGAAGACCACATTTTCACACACTTGCACATGCATTTGCATACATAGAATTATTTTTTATAATCATTTTTAGTTTCATGCTGTGAACAAGGCTTAAGCTTCTACGATGGGTTAACAGCCTGGGGAAAAATCATTGGCTTTGTTCTTGCTTTTTGGCTTGGGCTGGAAGGGGGTCATGGGGTAGTTTGGGGGGTGAATGGTGCAGAGTCACAGAAGAGAGATGAGATAGGAAGGTAAAAAGTAGAAAGCAGAGGGATTTGTGGGATTTGTTCGAGTTCATCCACCTATTAATAAAGGGCAAATGACAGGGAGATAACACTGAGCAGGCCCTCACCATTCCACAACCCATCTCCTGTAATTTCAGGGAGTAGGAACTCCAGCTGACAGATTTTTGGAGCCAGCCACGGTGCTGTCATGAGACTGGGGAGAGGAAGAAGAGGGGGGTGCTTGGGAGGAGAGAGGGAGGCGAGCAAGGCTGAGGTCAACGGTGAGGTGTTGGTGGCAGCTCATTTTCTGTGGCCTCCAGCTCCAGACACAGCAAAAGCTGCTGCTCAGTTTGGATGCACTGGGGGAAGGAGCCACTTCATAAACTCTGCGTTCAACCGTGGCAGAGCTGGGAATAGATCCTCTCCTCTGGGGTGGCTGCTCGTGCTGCATTACCTGACATTTTCCCCGACCCAGATTTACATGACTCAAGTGCCAGAGGCTGCATTAAGGAGGTGTGAACATCATGAGTCTGGATACCAGCCAAAGCTCGTGAAGGTCAAGAGAGGTTTGGTTGTTTTTTTTCCACCAACTTCAACTGGACTTTCAATCAGTTGCAGGTTCAGCTTGAGATTCTCCCTGCATGGACCCAAGAAAAGGAGGTGATGTGCCATGTAATGAGTGGGACCACACTGGGGTGGCTCATTTGGGGTTCCTCTCTCATGGCAAGTTTCATGAGGACATCTGGGAACATTCCTGTTTGGAGTTCATGGAAAAATGGGTGTTCTAGCAGTTTATTTGCTGTTGCCTCAGGAAAAGAAGGGACCAAGACAATACCATGGGCAGGAAGGTGTTCAAAATATGGAGACAACAGGCAAAATTAAGGCTGGGAAGGTAATAAGGTGATTAGCAAATCCTGGAGAGAGTTCCTTGTTTTGGGGACATTTTCAACCACCAAGGATGGGTTTGCTCAGCCAGCCAGGCAGCTAAATCTCAACTGCTGATCCTTCACTCACAAATACAGGACCAGAGCAAGATTCTAACCTCACAAGAGGCACTGGGCATTGAAGTCAGTGAGGTAATTCAACGTTGTGATTGAGAAGGAGTTGCTCCCTTAACTTGGTTGGTCCTCATCTGGTTTAACTGCCTTTGCAGATCTCACCCAACGTGCTGAAATGCATCTTCAGCTTTGCCATCAGCCTTCAGATAAATGACCATGGAGAGGTGTTTAGAGACCCCATGGTTAGCAACGTGTTTTGAGAAAAGCACTAAAGAATGATGAAGAGCTGGTGAAATTTTATGTTACAAATATTTATACAGCTTTAGCCCTATTTTTGGTTAACAAATCATCTATGGACCAATTATAATTTCCTTCACACGTATTAAGTACACACAAGAATTTGCCAAATACACTGGTGCTAACCCCAAACATTCAAAAACCATGAGTCAGCCCTCTCTGCCTTCCCCCCCCTCCCATCCCAGGCATATTATCGACTTCAACTTCATCAGACTTCTACAAAAATAAATGTAGGCTCTTTTCTTTTGCCTTCTCACACTCCAAATTTTTCCATTTTGCCTTTTTAAGGTTTCTTCTGCACTTCTGAGGGTTATTACTTTATTTGCTTTCTAAAAGAAGCCTGAGATTGCCTCATAATGACTTGGCTTTCAGGGTGAGGGATGGATTAAAAGAACTCTCCAGGTCAAGACTGGACCAAAGGCACCTACAGTCCCTGGATTTCCCTGCTGTGGTTGCACCCATGTGGTCTCAGCTGGTTTTTCTTCATTATTCACATGCAAGTGACCCAAGACAGTGATCTTTGGTTCATTTTCCTAACTGGGATGGCAGTTGGACTGAGGGCATGGTCAGACCCTCATAAGTACGTGGTGGAGCAATTTGAAAGCTCTTAGCTTCTTCCAATGGAGAGTCATTGCCCCTTCCTCCAAGCTGGTCATGGTCATTCCAGGCCATTATTCACTTGCCTAAACATAGGTGTCCAATGCCATTGGAGATGCTCTAGGGTTTTCCTGCCAGTCTCCAGCATCTGGAGGACCATGAGTCTTCTGCAAGACCTGTCTGGTATCCACCAGCCCATGTGGAGAAGAGCCCCAAGAGCCTCGAATAGCACAAGGCTATTTTTAGGGAACTGTGTGCCCTTTCTCCAGGGTAGTGAGAGCCACATGAACAGGCTCTGGAGATGTTTAGAAGCAAATAAGCACTTTCCATCACAGTGGACTTGTGGTCAAGTTACAGTTCAGCTGACAGCATGACTTAAACCATGAGTTTCTAGGCAGAGGGACAACAGTTTGGTCCCTTTGTTGTGTTCTCTTCGTTGAAGAACTCAAGATGTGCTGCTTTTCTTCTTCTTCTTCTTCCCCAAATCCTGCCCAATATAACCTTTTTCTCTTTTTCATGTACACCTGAATCTCTCCTGGACTCTTCAGCCCAGTTACTACTCAGAGTTAGAACTTGCCATAGATTTTCCACCCACTAACCATTTTGAAAGCAAGACTCAGAAGGCTCCACCCCATGGAGCCAGATCACCCTTTTTCAATGATAAGAACATGTCCTGAATTTTCTTCTTAGAGTTCTTTGGAGCTAATTACAAGTTAGCTCCCTGCTAAACTTGCCTGACAAATCTTCAGATGTATCAGTTAATCTTTACACTATTTAATACACAAAAGCCTACAAAATTAAGTATAATTTAAAATAATGCAAGAAAACAAGCAGAACAAGAGCAAAAACAGATAAGGGTCATAACAATCATGACATTCACTTCAGATATGGTTGTAGGAAAGGTGAGATAAAACTATTACATACAATATAAAATTTAAATCAAAGGAAATAATTATCCAGCACGTCTTTAAGGAAAGAATTAAGTATTTCCCTGGCAGAGATCACAAAGCCAAGCATTTTAAACTAGTGATGAGATAGGGAAGGAAAGTCTCCATTCCACTGCAGTGCTCCCAAAGCCCTGAACCTGTGCTCACAATGCAATTCCATCTATATTCTCCCCAAAGCTTTCTTCCTACCTTGTTACTGAACAGAAGTTACAGAGGATTTTTCACCCCTCCAAGACAGATCACGTTTTAGCTCTCTGTAAAACAACCTTTAGCTTTGAAGATCAGCTTTTGCTTTTTCATTTGTGTTGCACTTATTTCTAGGTATCAAATACCCAAAAATGAATTCTCGGAGAGTTTTCATTTTGCTGATGGGGTCATGAAGGAAAAAAAGCTCAAGAAATCCTCGTCCTCTTTGTTTTCACCTGCTCCAGAGGACCACAGTCCCATCCCTCTTTACCAGTGGGCACCAAAACCCTTTGACAAGTAGAGAACTAGATGAGTTTTCTGGATAACCAGGAGCAGGACTGTGCATCCCTGGAGAAGGTCCAGATATTGCAAGAAGAGAAGAACCTCAGAGGAAAAGGGGAAAGGGATGGGTTCCACACCTCCAAATTCAACAGAACTGTTCTTATCTAACTGATTAACTTTACAAGGGGTATCTAGAGGCTCAACTCTCATTTTGAGGTCAGAACTTTGTGTTTAGCTACCAGTATAGAGATGATCATGAACCACAGGCTGGCTTTCTACAGGGCTGAAGCTCCATATACGTATTTTGGTGCCCTTTGCACTTCAGGACTCGTTCTTTTAATTGAGGAGGGCCACAGAAATGCTCAGCACATAGAACATCCTCTGTAAAAAGCTGCTTTTTTGGACCAGCATTCATTACCATGCACTGTGGCAGACACTGAAGTAAATCCCTCCTGGCCAACGTGGTTTTGTGAGAATCCAGGAAAAGAAAAATAAAATAAAATTAAAAAAAAAAAAGGCAAAATTCACCAGATCAGCTTTCTAAGCAGTGACTTTCCTTGTGCTTTCCTAGAAACCCTGCTTTGCTTTTCCCATCTCCTGCCAAGCTGTATAGAATTGGATGAGCATAGCTTTTCTTTTTCTCCTTCCACTCGAGCTGGTGCCAGCACAAGTAAGTTTGTTTTATGTAACTTAACCCTCTCTTGCAAAGTGCATTTAAAGCACCTGGCTTTACATTTGGAATGAAACCAGAACTGACCTTACTTTGCTGAAAATTTAGCTGCTTTTTAGTTGACTTGCACGGGTTTAAGTCAGCTGCAAAGGATGAGAGAGTCTCTGGTGAGAAAAACCTCTGAGAGGAGAGAGGAGCTGGGAGTAAAATAGATGTACAAAATCCCTGAGATACTCAGAGACAGGACTATCTGGCAGTCTTCAAATTCTACCTTTCCTGATGCAAAAAAAGGACCCATTTGAGGGATGGATTTGTTTGGTTTGCCTTTTTTTTTCCCTCCCCTTTTCAAACAGGATTATAGAAGCCTTTAATGAAACTGAACCCAGAGGCCAGGGAGTGAAGGGGTGTCTGGAGGCTGCCTTCACTAGAAAGAGAACTGAGTGACTAGCACAGACTTAAATAATTTGCAGACATGGGATATTAAAATGAGATAAATCCCACCCCCTCATCTACTGACTGGGAATTGTGCCCTGCAGACACTTTTAATGGCTAACGTGGCTCCATGCACCCTAACCTTCCAGGAAGGCTTTTTGCTGGGCTATTTATTGATTTTTTTTCTGGATCAAAAGTACAGGAAAGAAGAAGGAAGGAAAAAAAAGCAGCTAGAGGAGATCAAAACCAGCTGATAATCCAGCTTTAGAGAAATCCTTAGAGGAGCTGTCTGCAAAGTCATCCTGAAGATGTGGCAGCTTTGTAGAGCTGGTAGAACCAAGTCAGGTGTTCAAGTGGAGTTAAGGAAGTTAGAAAAATCATAGAGCAGGAGTCATTCAAGGCACCCATCACACTCAGCCTAGTAAACAGTCCTGCAGTCTCATCTGCCTCCAAAAAGAAGCCCATGATCATCAGCAGTGAACAGAAATTGCAGACTTTAAAGGTTTTTTCTTGAAAACTGGGTTTATATCAGAACCTAGAGTGCCCAAGGCTTAATTAATTTTGAGTTTTATGTAGCTGTTATTACTGAATTCACTATTTCTTTAATGTTGAAAGTGGCATTGCAAGCAAAACAGCTCTGTCAAATCAGAGGTAACGTTCTGAAACAAAGTAATTAACTCACTCATTATCATCCCTCTTCCATTTCATGTCTGATCATCAGAATTATCCTCTGCCAAGGATATATTTCAGAGACATTCCTGTGAAATCAGTCAGCTTGCCCTCTAAAGATGCTCATCCAGCTTCAGCTACTCCAGAGAAAGTAGAAAAGACCAACTGAGGCAAGACCAAAATTTTAGGTGGCTAGTACTGACTGAAATGAACTCTTCCCTCTTGCAGGATGAAGATATTAATATTGCCACACTTCAGACAACAGACTGAAAGGTTATAAGCCATAAAAAATGACCTAGAAAATACTTTCAGGCTCAAGTAATGTTGTCTTCAGTGTTAACCCTTTGTTCTCCTTCATTCAGCTTGCAGAATTCCATCTTTTAATTTCATCCTCTCTAAATGAGGAATTCTTTTGCTGGCTGCATGTCCCAGTGAGAAAGATAAAGCCACTGGCAATAAACATTCAGGCCAGACCTTTCCATCCCATTCCAGAGCTTACAGGAAGGGTATGATGGGATGAACAGCAGGAGGAACAAATAGACCAATGTACTCATCCATGGTGCATGATGTAGCAAAGAAAGGAGGGAGGCAAGTGAGAAACCAAGTCATAGGGGAAGGAATGAACCAGGTCATCAGTCCAATTCCAATCATACAGTAATTGCCAAGGAAAAACATCATTACATACATAATCTTCTTTTGATCCTGGTCTCAGTCTTGTCCCACCATCACTGGGAGCTCTGTTTGTCACAGACAGTCAGGGAGCCCTACACAGTGCATCCACTACACAGGTAAACCCCTCCATGCACTGCAACCAGAGCCAGCTCTTCTCCTATTGCCTTTAAAAGCAGGACACTTGATGGTAACTCTAAAGGCAAGGCACATGGTGGTGATTTCCTAATTGGTTTCCACCCAAGGTTGGCCAGGCCTTGAGAGAAAACCAAGAGGAAGGTCTCACCCACCTGGCTCTGGGTATCATCTGTATGTCAACCTTGATTTAGGGCTTGGAGTTGAGACCCCAGCACTTCAGGAGCTCTACTCAATTCAGAAACAGGGGCTGTTCTTCACAACTTTGAGTCATTTTGACACCAGTGGCTTTTTCAGTGGTTGAAGGGGTATGCTGGCCAGAACAAGAATGATGCCAGATTGACATCATAACATCACAGAATCTTTCTGGTTGGAGAAGATCTTCAGCATCATCAAGTCCAGCCATTCCCCAGCACTAAAGCATGTCCCTCAGCACCACATCTCCACGGCTTTGAATCCAAACCAGTGATTGGGACTCCACCACTGCCCTGGGCAGCCTGTTCCTGGGCTTGAGAACCATTTTGGTGAAGAAATTTTTCCTAATGTCCAACTTAAACCTCCCCTGATATAACTTGAAGTAATTTCCTCTTGTGGTACCACTTGTTATTTGGGAGAGGAGACATCTTTTGTCACAGTGTTGGGGATGAAGAGCAAAATGCCACCTGTTTAACTCATGAAAGGCTGTCCTCCACATCAGCTGCTAAAGAAGCTTCATTGCTCTTTCCCAAGCACTGGGCAAGCCCATCTCACCAGCCTCTCATTGGTGGGGGGTTGTCTCCATCTCTGACCCTGCTTTTAGCAAGACACGCACTCTCCTCTGACCTGGATTTGCCTATGATGCAGTATGTCTTTCAGAAGAGGGGTTGTCTTGGAATTGAGGAGGAAAGGGAGACCATCACCACAGGAAACTGAGGCTCACACATGCTGTGATTTGGCAGGAAGCCTCACAAACCAAGCAAGACCCTATCAGTGAGACTGAACCCTGAGGAGACAAACTCCCATCGTGGTTCCTGTGAGGAACAACTGCGTGGGCGATCACTCCAATCACTGCATTTGAGGCTGGCTGACCTCATTGCTGGCTCCATAACCTTTGTCCTACCTCAAAACTTTCCACTTGTGTCTGCACCACCATTCCTGACCTTTGATTGCCGTGCCAAATTTTTCTCCTACTCTATCACTCCATATCTGAGATGCAAACCTCAACCACAGCACGGTCCCCTGCTTGAAATTCATCAAGAGAACATATGGCCACCAGCAGTAACCTCAAAAGTTTACCACATGCTGAGACTTAGCAGCATTCATTTTCTGAAGCCATCTTTCCTGTCCTTATTTAGAGATATTTCATGGTTGGCTTGTTGCTTTCTTGGGCAGTATTTGAGTGGTCAGGTCACTTCGTGCCATCAGGCTCACAGGGGAAGAAATCAAGGCTGTGAAACTTTATTTCCCCATTCTTAATCAGAGGTGCATGATCTCTTTACAACACCAAAGATGCTGTGAACAGTGCTGGCAAATTTTAATTGTCGTAGAATATTTTGGGTTGGGACTTCTAAGGTCGTCCAGTCACAGATGGTTGAAACCACTAGGCCAAAGGTGCTGTGAACAGTGCTGGCAAGTTTTAATTATCATAGAATATTTTGGGTTGGGGCTTCTAAGGTCATCCAGTCACAGATGGTTGAAACCACTAGTCACTAGAAAGCTAAAATTGTCCTTTTCTTAGATCTGTTCACTCAGGTTTAGGGCAAAAAGGAAGAGGTGGGGAAGGAATGAAAAGCATTCATGATACTTTTGCTAGGAATAGTACAGCAGAGGAAAAGGCCAAGCTCAAGGGGTTTTTTTTATATATATTTTCTTTTTTAAAAGATAAATGCAAGGCAGCTTCTCTCTGGAAGCAAAAGATTTGTCTAGGACAGCAGGTGAAAGGGAACTCACAGCAAAGATGGTCCCGTGCTCTAGTTGACTGAAATAACCAGCAAAATCTGGAAAACCAGGGCAGAATCACAGGATGGTAGGGGTTTGGAAGGGACCTCTGGAGATCACCTCATCCAATCCCCCTGCTACAGCAGGGTCACATGGAGCAGGTGGCCCAGGATCATGTCCAGATAGGTTTGGAATCCCTCTGGAGAGGGAGACTCCAAAGCCTCTCTGGGCAGCCTGCTCCACGCTTGGGCATCCTCAAAGAAAAGAAGTTTTTCCTCATGTTTAGGTAGAACTTTCCATGATCCAGTTAGGGTGGAGGTAGAATAGATTGACAGATGGATAGACAGACAGTTCACAGAAGGGATTTCAGCGCTACCATCTTCTGCCAGAAATACATGAGGCCAACGTGTTATGAGTTCTGCTGAGCAAAGCCCTACAGAAGAAGTAGAAAAGACCACAAATATGCCTGTGTTTTAAATTCTAGAGGAGTTGGCACTGCCTGGTCGTCTGCTGGTTGGAAAAGGAGCAGCCCAATCCATACAACTGCAGCGAGACATCCTTGTGTTCTCTGCAAGGGGTGAATTTGCCCAGCAAGGCCAGGTATCCAAGCCAACGCTCCAGAAAGACCTTTCTAAAAGGGATCTTCTCTTCACAAAGCAACCTGGAAAAGCTGTTCAAAGAGCAGAAAGCACTGCTGTGAGTCTCAGGCACCCAACCGAAGCAGCTCACCCACAGGGACTTCTTCTAAACCCCTTCTAACCAACCTCTCTCTTGAGTCAAAGGTTAGGCATCAATTCAAGAAAATCATAACTCCTGGAGAGAGAACCTGGAGAACAAATGGTCACGTTCCAGCCCCCAGCTGCAGCACATAAGATAGATGCAGGTACTGTAAACTCAGGAGAGAGATTTCCTGCTCCTCCAGTTGTCCAGCCTCCCTCAGAATCTGGATGGAGGATTGACTCCCCAAAGTAGCATCAAAGCCCTTGATTAGGTGTCTACTCATGTCTACCATGCCTAATTGACCATAAAGTCTTTCTCCAGCTGTTTCAACCCTCTAAGAAGCACCTGCCCCACCATTTTCTGGCTAGAGAATAAGAATTCCCACCAATGCTTCCTGCTTCCACACTACCAAGTCTCCACTTAGTATCTCCAGTGGGTTGGCCAAATTCAGAGGAACTCTCTTTCTACATGGGCCACCACAGAGAGACAGCAGCAACGAATTGAGGTTTCTATTTCTATCAGCACTAAAAGACAAGAAGAAAGTCTTTGATCAACTCCTGGAACACTTAACATCAGTCCATGTTGATGTATTTCCACCAGGGCTGATGGAGAAATTGCAGTCTCCACCATGGGGGAAGGGTTCCATGTGCCTGTTACTCAATTTGGGAAGTAAGTATTTTAGTCACGGCTGATATTTTTCTTCTCCTCTCTGCTTCCCATCTCCTGACCTCAAGAGCATCAACCTCTTTCACTCACCACTGTGGAAAGAGCTGAAAAGCCATTTGTACTAGATAACATATTTTGGATTGTTTGATACTACATCGTTGTGTTTCCAATTAGGTTTCCATGCTTTTATCTTCTCTGTGTAATCTACTCAGGCCCTCCCACTAATTAGAACCTTATTTGCCTTTTTGTTCCATGTCCCTGTTACTCAATTTGGGAAGTAGGTATTTTAGTCATGGCTGATATTTTTCTTCTCTCTGCTTCCCATCTCCTGACCTTAAGAGCATCAACCTCTTTCACTCACCACTGTGGAAAGAGCTGAAAAGCCATTTGTACTAGATAACATATTTTGGATTGTTTGATACTACATCGTTGTGTTTCCAATTAGGTTTCCATGCTTTTATCTTCTCTGTGTAATCTACTCAGGCCCTCCCACTAATTAGAACCTTATTTGCCTTTTTTTTTCCCCCCCTTTCAACAGTGTTTATCCTTCACATTGTTCCTTGCATCTCTGCTTAGCAAGATTGACTTCTGTTATCTTTGTTTTTTAAATATATGTTTAGATTTTATTGGCACAGAGGCTTGTTAAAGGGATCCAACTATTCATTACAGACCTCATGATTTTCCATAGTAAATTTTCCAGACAATCAACTCAGATCAGCATTATTTTGTGTCTCATTCCACATTCTTTCAGAGAGTTATGTCTTATGAAAAGCCCAATACTTCAGATTATTACCTTTCATACATAACATTCCCTCAGAATCAGTGGATATCTGATGATATTCGGGTGGCTAGACCTCCAGATGTTTTATTTTAGTTATCATACTTGGCTTGTTTTCTAGGATCAGGTCCAAAACATCCTCTAATCTCAGAGGTTGCTCAACAAATTCTGTAAAGGGCTGTCAAAAGTTAGTAAGGGGAAGGGGAGGAAGTCTTCAGACAACAAATAATCCTCCAAATCCTAGTTTTGTCCTTATATATTTAAAATATGTGTTGATCAATAATGACCTTGGAAGAAGACTAATAAGGAATTTTAACACCTACTTTTGGGAGGACATGGGAACTCTGAGATTAAACTGATTTCTTGCTAATGCACGTCAGGAAGACAGTTCCCAAGGGCAGCTTTCTATAATTCTTAATTAGGAAGGTTTTGTGGATTTCTCTGTAGCAAACGACACTTGCCACTGCTCAAGAGTCAGAAGAGATCTGTAGTTTGAGCCAAGGTAGGAGTCTCCAGGTCCAGAAAATAAAGAGGAGAGGAACCAAATGTGTGAATTAACATGCTGAGGTGCCCTCCTGTCTGTGTGGAGCCTTGCAGGGTTTGGAACTGAAGAGCATCTTCCTAGGACAGACCGTTGACCACCTGAACTAGGGGGCATGCCTAGAGGTAAACAAAGAGGTAGGTGAAGACCAAGAGGCTCCAAACTAGACAGAATAAATGAACCAGCAAGCTTACAATTAACAATTTCAGGTCAGTGAGTAAAGACATTCATAGATTTAACTTATTGATAAGCAAGAGGTATATTTCCATGATAAAATGGTCTTTAGGAAGCATCCATTTTCAGTTCACCCTATTTTCCCTGTAGTTCCAGCCTGGTTTTGGTATCATAAACAGATGAGAGAACTCAGAGTGTGGGAATTAAGAATTTGCACTTAGGGGCAGGGCTCTCACATCCAGAAACATCCAGACTTCTTCCACCAGACAAATCATCCTACTCATGACTGACATCATCAAAAGACTTCAATGATGTGTTATCCTGAGTGAATCTCCATTGCTTGGCAGTGCTACTGAGGCACCATCCCATTCCCTGGAGATAAAGTTACCTCCACCATGGGCTGTGAACCTCCCCAGATAGTGCTTCTCCTTCTCCTGCCCATGACAGTGCCAGAAGAGTGGGCCTGCAGCCAGCTCAGGGCTAGAAGGGAAGTCTTGGTGGTGCTGGGTTACCAGTTGTCCAGACCTAGCTAGGAGGGAAAGGAAAAAGGGTCTTGTAGAATAGAATCACAGAATGTTTTGGGTTGGAAGGGGTCTTTCAAGGTCATCCAGTCCAATCCCCCTGCAGGGAGCAGGGACATCTGCAGCTAGAGCAGGGTGCTCAGAGCCCAAACCAACCTCCCCTGGGATGGTTCCAGGGATGGGGCAGCGACCACCTCTCTGGGCAACCTGGGCCAGGGGCTCACCACCCTCAGGGTCAAACATTTCTTCCTTAGATCTAGGTCTAAATCTCCCTTTTTTGAGTTTAAAACCATCCCCCCTTGTCCTGCTACAAAAGGCCCTGCTCCAAAGATTGTCCCCATCTTTCTGACAGACCCCTTGAAGGACTGAAAGGCCACCAGAAAGTCTCCCTGGAGCCTTCTCCTCCTCCAGGCTGCCCAACCAACCCCCAGAGCTCCCAGTGCCATCTCTCAGCTACGTCACCATGGTGAAATGAAAGCTCCTCCTGTTGGTCTCACACTCTACATGAGGTCATAGAGAAGAGAGAGCAAAAGGGAGTTTTCCCACTCTAATTTCTCTCCAGTATTATATTAAACTTCAACTTTCATGAGATCTCTGAGTTAGTGAAGTGAGAAAAACTTTACAGCAGCATTCATTGACCAGCAGAATGGCCATTTACTGTTCTGTCCAATCCCTTTTATATATATTTTATATATTATCATGAGTAGAAGATGAGATTCACTTTTCCAGTCCTAAATCTTTTGCTAGACTCAGTTAAGCCACTATTTCCTCACTTGTCTTCCTTTCAGTACCTGGTACTTCAGTAGAAATCACAAGTTCAGGGTCACAGGCAAGTCTCTGGTCTCTTCTTGATTCCTTGTCTCCAGCTGATGTCCCAGAGCATAGATACAAGATGAAATTAATTAAGCACACGGTCTAATCCAGTCAAGTTGCTCTGAAATCCCTCCCATTGGATTTTGTACCTTTGATTCCTTGCAGTCGAGCTCCCCAACACCAGCAGTGTCCTTGGGAAAGGCACCAAGGGGACAAACGAGACCAAACCAGACTCGTTCTGATTTTTCAAGGAAGTTTTGAAACCTCCCTTTCCCCTCCTCTCCCCCTCATTTCATGCAAATGCCTTTCTTTTCTTTCCTTTCAAACCAACTTCAAACCTGACGGGCTGAAATTGAATATTTAACCAAAAAAAAAAAAAAAAGCAGGAAATTTGAGGATTTTCCCACCCCACCCCACTTTCAACGGTTTCCAAACCTTTTTACTACGATGGCCTGAGAGGGCTCTTTATTTTTACAGCTGCTGCATACCTAGTTCTCCTCGCTGGAAGAGGCACACGCAGCTCCAGTGATTCTAATCTTTTCATTCCAGGAAAGGAACCAGCTGTAAAGCCACTGAAGTGAGATCAGGATCCAGCCCCGGGACTGTTCTTCTGGCCTCCTGCTGGGTAAGACTTCCCTTGAACTGCTCTCACACTCCATCCTGTCCTGGGTCCAGCAGCCTCTGTTTTAAGGTTCCCTTCCCACCTCCCAGTGCAGACCTCAGTGAGACTCTAGAGGAATTGATATGTGACCTTCCAATACCTGAGAGGGGCTACAGGAAAGCAGGGGAGGGACTATTCACCAGGATTTGGAGTGACAGGATGAAGGGTAATGGCTTTAAGCTAGAAAAGGGCAGATTTAGGTTAGAAGTTAGGAAAAAATCATCAATTGGAGGGTGATAGATCCCTGGAATAGGTTGCCCAGAGAGGGGATGGAGGCCCCATCCCTGGGGCCATCCAAGATCACGCTGGATGAGGCTCTGAGTAGCTTGATCTAGTTGGAGATGTCCCTGCTTGTTGCAGGGGGGTTGGGCTGGATGACCTTTGGAGGTCCCTTCCAGCCCAGACATTCTGTGACATCATGATTTTCAGAATCTGGTGAGACACCCCTGCAAAGCAACAGCTGAGTCAGGTTTGGAGAAGGGGGGGACTTGGTTTCTTCCATCCTGAAAGCACCTGAGAGAGGTGCAATGTTTGCATCCCCTCCCCATTCCCAAACAATGGGCAGGGGTAAAGTTACTCCATGCACACTCCCTGCCACAAAGGAGTTTGTGTAATGATGTTCTAGCACTCCACAGAGCAGCTTCTTCCCTTTTACTCCAATCACCATCCCTGCTGACACCATATCAGCTTTCCACTCTAGGCTGTAAAAACAACGACAAAAAATTGGCATTGTTTTAAAAAAAAAAAATAATAAACCCATATTTGCAAAGATTTCCCTGCACCCCTGGAAAGCTGCTCCAGGAGTCACCTCACGGTGGTGAGAACGTCACCTCCAGGGTGGGTCTTGCCCAAATTTTCACGGTAACCTGGCGCTGAGTGTGTACAAACACTCACAATGAGTGCTTAGCAACACCTCCTGCCAAGGCAGGCGGTGGCAGAGGGAACAAAAACACACACCGTGCTCTCCAGCTACTCCTGCAATGAAAATATATGTCATCCAGGAACAGTAAAACCCCTGTCGGGCTGGTGGGGGTGAGGTGGAGCAGGACCTCCCACCCCTCTTTCCACAGGGCTGACACAAGCCTGACTTTGTCTTCTTGGAGCTGGCAAGTCTCATCTGGACTCCAGCGAGCCTCTTGTCCCCAGTAAAAGCTGGCACGTGTGGAAGCTCCATGTCTCTGTGTGTGTATCTGCTGTGGGAGGGGATGGGGAGGAGGAAGCAGCTCTGCAGAAGCCAGCAGCAGTTCCTACAGCCCAAAGGGCAAAAGAGCTGCAGGATTTTTCCAGATGTGGGCTGTCATTTCTCCTCCTGCCTAGATCAAGGGTGGCCCAGCGAGGGGGAGCGTGGCTGTTTGGCATGGAAAGAGAGCGTGGCTCTCAGGGCCAAGGAATGAGCAGATCCTGGTCCAAAGGCCACAAGACATCCCCCATAGCAGCCCCGTGGCTGCAGCAGGATGTCCTTCAATACTCTTCAGTAGATGGTAGGATTGTCCTCCCTGAAGGCTGGCCATGACAGAGCTCAGGCTTTCCACCTCTGGAGTGCCCAGTATGATGGATTTGGTGGCAGTTTTAGAGGTGGGTGTGCCAATACAAACGAGAGTGAAGCATTCCAGAAAGGTCTGAGCTAACCCTGGGAGTTCATCCACACAATACAGCCCTTTACTACACAGGGGTGTTGACTCCAGTCTAACAGGCTGCTGGGCCCTTTGTGGAGATAGTATTAGTAGCTCTAAGATATTAGTAGCTTCCTTTTGAGGGTTGCTACTAATCAACCACATTGTAAGGAGATAAAATTTCTTATTTCAAACCCTGTTGACATTGCCACTTCATTAGCAGCCTGGGGACATTGAAGGATCTTCCATCCTCACACCACACCTCACCAGCAAAAGCTGTTTCTTTGGTTCTCAAAGAAACCAGGCAGAAGATTTTCCTTCCTGGAAGACAGCTCCAGGAGATGGGCATGTGTGTCCATCTGCCACCAGCTCAGCAAGCTGCAGGTCTCTTCTTTCCTCGAGTCTCCTGAATATATCCATCTGGCTTCAAATCCAGGGCTCAGGATGTGAAACGTTGCTGAGTGGGTGTTAATGATTCCTAGTCAAAACTCAGACCCAAAGCACCCTGCAGTTTCTTAACAAGCATTTAATAAGCATGGAAAACCTCATAAATCATGTTTGGAAAAAAATAACCTCAAACGTTTTAGGCGTGCAATAAATTTTAAGTGACTACTAGAGAAGCTCTTCCTGCAGAATCCTCCTTTTTGCTGCTGTTAGATATTTATCAGTGGTGTTTCCTCACAGGCAGCTTCTCCAAGTTGAGTGTGTGACTGCAGGACACCCTCAGAGCTGGAGCAGAGCCTATAATGGTGTCTTTATAAAGAATTATTTAGCTGAAGACATTTAAATCTACTCCCATCCCCAGCAGCACTTCAGCCTTGGGATTAGTACCTGCCTTAGCTTCACGTAGATAATAAGACATAAATCTTAGGTCAAATCTCATGTTAAAAAGACAACGTGGACCACACAACACGTATTTCCTGGTCCCACACCCATCAAACCCTTGTCTTGAATTTGTATTTCCTGCTCTTGCCTGTGCTGGTCGTGCTTCAGTTGTGCAAATGTCAGCCACAAGTGACAACAGCTGCTCCACAAACTTCAGAGGCCATTTCTAAGCACAGCTCATAAATACCATTTCTTACACGATGTCTGAGCCTGTGCTGCCCTGCTCTCCATGCCTGCAAGAATGAAAGCTCCCCCAAACCCCTGGCCCCTCCCTGTGCCTTTGATCCTTTTGTCTGGACTGAAGAAACCCAAGCTGATATCTAAAGCATATGTGATACATCAGCCTGGTAGAAAGCTCCTTCACGTATTAGCCCTCTTCTGGAGGAGGGAGATTTTTGTGGTATGATGCACAGAGCCAAACCTGCCAGCATTCCCTGGAAAGCAAGAATAAGGGGGGGGAAAAAAAAACCCTCTGAGCTCATTATTTGAGACCCGAGCATATTATTGTATGTATCTATCTTCATTATGAACCAAAACATCCACCCAGCTGATTTCCCAGTTGCCACCCTGGCAAAAGGGGCCCTGGGAACCGAGTATTGATCCGTTTGGAGGGCGAGGGCTGGGCTTGTCCGTGCTGGTGAGCAGGAACATCTGGATGGAAAGGAGGGTGCGTTCCCAAACGGAGCAACAGCTGGCTGCCCCCTGCATCCACCCCAGCCACAGCTGGCACGGCCACAGCAGCACCACCACAGAGCTTCAGGCTCCCTCCTCGTCCTGTTGCCTTCAAATCACATCCTCAAGCCACGTCATGTGTCACTGAAACTGTCCCCACAGGGCAGGGGCACGGCCCTGGCCTCTGGCCCTGCACGGGGTAAGGATAGGGGGGGATGGCAGAGCCAGGAGTTGTGTCATTTGCATCCCGGAGGCATGAGTAAGATCGTTTCCAAATACAGCAGCAACTTGCCACCAAGGGTTGCAGGATCATTCATAGCAGCAGCAGATGATTTGTGTCTCCTGTCACACGCCGTGACTCACGCCCGTTGGGTTCCCTCCCATGTGGAATCCCTCCCCCTTTGAGGCAAAGCCCGCCTGGTATTTAGCTGCACAAAGGATCCCTATCAACTGTCCCTTCTGCTAAAGCTCTGACAAATCACTTTCCTCCCCCCAATCAAGTCACAACGGGCTTGTCAACCTGACACCATCCCAAAAACCCTTCGGGCAACCGCTGGTGGTCAGAGCCAGCCCAGAAAACCAGCTCCCCCAGGAGGTGCAGATGACTTCTCTCTAGAAGAATCCCCATCCCACCACCACGCCACAGAGGAGGGGGTCAGCTCTCCAACCCATGAATCAAGAGCCTCCTGTACTTGTTACAAAGCCACAGGGTTGCTCGATGACCCAATGACTTCCTGAAATAAAACTAGAAATCAGATTCTCAAAATAGACACGATTCTATTTCAATACTGAATCCTGGGGTTGATTTTGATCTTCCCAGGCAAACTGTCTCCTTCCCTTCCACTGGAAATCACTGACTGGAATCCCTCAGCACCCAGTGGAGCAGGCTTATGATAAAAGAGCCAAACAGCAGATCAAAAATTCTTGGCATCTGAAATGATGGGACAGAGGTCAACTCAACTGCTGGCATCTTAGTGCCCTTGCCCAACTTGCTGGATGCGTTTGTCACCATGAAGAATGGAGGGTCGAGGTGCTAAAGGACTTTCTGCCCTCTGCCACACCACACAGGCTGCTAAGGATAATAAAGAAAAGACCTTTAAAGTCATGGACAATATTACAAAGCAAGGATGACAGCACATGCCTTGTTATTTTCAGGTTGAGGAAACCTAGGCAAGACAATTGCCTTGCCAGAAGAATGTGGTGTTGTTTTGAGAAGCTAGAAATCTCTCCACTGCACCAAAACCCTCATAGAATCATAGAATGTCTGGACTGGAAGTGACCTCCAAAGCTCATCTAGTCCAACCCCCCCTACACAAGCAGGGACATCTCCAACTAGATCAAGCTACTCAGAGCTTCATCCAGCCTGATCTTGAATGTCCCCAGGGATGGGGCCTCCAGCACCTCTCTGGGAATTCTATCTTTATTATAACCCAAATGAGAAGTAGTTGAGCAACATTGTTATTAAAGTTTATTTCTAATTTAACCAAGGGAAAAGCCCGTGGGAAAATCTGGGCCAAAGAAAAGATGTTCCCAACCTCTGTGTTTCCAAGGGTCAGCTGATGAATAGAGAGCTCTCCAAGATTAACACAATGTAGATAGATCAGGTAAATTTGGTGGTTGCCCTAATACCCAACCATGATCTGGGAGTGCCCTGAACATATCAGCTGTTAACTGCATCACCTGTCCAAAGAACCAGGAACTAAAATCTAGTCTCAGTTGTCTGGAGGGTAAATCAAGGGCAAATCTTGCCAATGACAAAAGACTCATCCCTGGCTGGGTTGAGAACCACAACTGGTCTTGAATGTTCATGTTCCACCTCTACCCAGCCATCCCATTGTTAGGATGGAAGAACCAAGGAAGGGATCAGGAGCTGTTGGCCATCAAGCAACAAGTGACAGGAGAAGAAGAAATGACCTCAAGTTACACCAGAAGAAGTTTAGGTTGGATATATAAAAAAATTGTTCAATTTAAGGGTTATCAAGGACTGGAGTAGGGCTGCCCAGGGAAGTGGTTGAATCACCAACCCTGGACACATTTAGAAGTCCTGTAGATATGGTGCTTAGGGGCATGGTTTAGCAGCGGACTTGGTAGAGTTCAGTTAGTGGTTGGACTTGATGAGTTGAAAGATCTTTTCCAACCTAAACAATTCTATGATTCTCTTCGCTTTGCTTTAATTGGTTGGCTTTGATTTCCTTAGAGGTTCCACAATGGAGGTGGCTTTATCCACAAACCCACACTTAATCAGGGTCAGAGCAATGAACCCCTTCCCACTTCCCAACCACTGCCTCTTCTTCTGCAAAGACCATTCATCAGCCCTCTACACAGAGCAGGGTTTGGCTGCTTTGCTGAGCACCCTGACAGTCAATGCCAGCTGCTAAGGATGACGCAGCCCCTGGGTGTACTGAGAAATGGGCAGAGGCCACAAGTTCTTATTATGTCAGCCACCACGAGCACAGTAGAGCCTTTGACCACCACGGCCAAAATAGGCCCCTCTCAAACATCCATCTAGAAGAAATAGGAGTATTTTACACTACATTTTCCATAAGACAAGTGGATCCAGTTTCTTAAGTGGTATGGGCTGGGTGACTGGTATTGGGACCCTTTCTCAGAAGCTCTACAGATATGATAACAGCAAATGTTGACCTTTATATTCTGACTTGTTATAATCTACACAAACAACAGGATGTATTTAGCTGCTAGACTCCATGTGTTGCCTCCACAGTGACCTCTCTGAGACAAAAGCACCAGGTTAGAGGGAATTGTCAAAGAATCATACTTATAAAATGTTTTAGGTTGGAAGGGACCTTGCAAGGTCATCCAGTCCAACCCCTGCAGGGAGCAGGGACATCTGCAGCTAGAGCAGGTTGCTCAGAGCCCAAACCAACCTCACCTGGGATGGTTCCAGGGTTGGGGCAGCGACCACCTCTCTGAGCAGCCTGGGCCAGGGGCTCAGCACCCTCAGCATCAACCTTTCTTCTTTCTCTCTAGCCTAAATCTCCCTCTTTTAGTTTAAAACCATTCCCCTTGTTCTGGTCCAACAGGTCCTGCTAAAACATCTGTTCCCATCTTTCTTATAGCCCTCTTTAAGCAATGGGAGACTGCAATGAGGTCTCCTTCTGTCCTCGTGGCCAGATCCATTTAATCTGGGTCCCCAGCTCCCTGACACTGCATGTGGGATCAAGCCAATTTATCCAAGGTCCAGTCATCTGGAGCTGTGCAAAAAAACCCCAGAGATGGCCCTTCCTGGTTGTTTAGTGGTCTGGAACAACCATAGAACATAGGAGGAAGATGACAAATCCAAAAGAAAGGTGAAGACTAGACTTAGAGTTGGTGCTTGAGGGTTAGTTCTCAAATTCCACGTTTTATGGGAAGTGTGGGATCAGTCAGGATGAAAGCAAAGGTTTCACCTCACTCTTTCACTTGGCCACAATGACACTGGTAAGACTGTGGTGGGTTCTGTGCAAAGTGGTCAGAGAACACCATAAATTACTCGGATTGTGTTGTGCTCCGTGTGCTGAGGCACCCAGCTGCTCTTGGGAACTGCAGTGATGCCAAAGACACGTGGAGTTTGGAGCTGTCTGGAGAACATAGGAGCAGAAGAAGCCCTGATGAGTCATTTCTGGTCACGTTCTTGGACAGTTTATTTGGCCTCTCCTTTCCACCTCCATTTGGGATCTTTCCACACCTTCTCTCTTCAAATACAAACAATCCAGCCCTAAAATCACCCCAGACAAAGTGTATCCATCATAGAATCATTTAGGTTGGAAGGGTAAAGTGTATCCATCATAGAATCATAGAATCCTTTAGGTTGGAAGGGACCTCCAAGATCATCACGTCCAACCATTGAGCCATTAGGGCTCTAAAGTCCTCTGCTCAAACAGATCAGAATCTGTCAGGGTTGGAAGGGACCACAAGGATCCCCCAGTTCCAACCCCTCTGCCATGAGCAGGGACACCTCCCACTAGATCAGGCTGCCCAGAGCCTCCTCCAGCCTGGCCTTAAAGACCCCCAGGGATGGGGCCTCAACCCCCTCCCTGGGCAACCCATTCCAGGGTCTCACCACTCTCATGGGGAAGAACTTCTTCCTCACATCCAGCCTGAATCATCACCAGGATATGCTGCACAAAGTCCTCCTGGTGCAGGTAACACCCTAACACCTTCACTACACCCTCTCATCTTCTTGACACTCCTAAACCATTCCTGTATGCTGCAGTTTTATAAGAATCAATTCCAGATTCACAAGTGCCCCCTTGAAAGACACGAGCCATGTTCAGAAAAAACCAAAACCACCCACTGCATAACACTGGATGTGTTTAAAAGCCACGTAGATGTGGTGCTTAAGGGCTTGGTTTAGCAGTGGACTTGGTTAATGAGTGAGGTTAATGATTAGACTTGACCTTAAAGGTCTTTTCCAACCTAAATGATTCTATGATTCTCTAAGTAGGAACCTTTTAGTCATTAGTAGCCCAATTAGTAACCCTGAGAGGACTTGACTAGTGGCCTTGCCAGAGGATCCAAACAGATGGGCAAGGGTAGAAAAAAAACTAAGAAAAATGATATTTTTTTCCTGCAGTAGGACTGAACCAGCCACAGTGGGGTAGGATGGAGGAGAACTCCTTTACTGTTGCTCAAATCTATTAGCCCTGTGGCTAATCAGAGGGTTTAAGGTCTCCAAGCCATCAACACAGAGCTAGAATCTCACATTACGACTAGAATCAAGCTCACAAACCTACAAGGTACACAACATTCATGGCAACAAGTAACTCTCCCAGACTAACAACCATTCCATCGTTCCTTTGGGTCTTGACATGCCACGGCCTCAGGCTCAGGTTATTCCACGTTCTCTTGGCTTCTTTGTGGCCCTGTGTGAGGTCTTTCTGGAGTTGAAGCTGGAGGACAGCCAAGGTGTCAAAGGGACACCTTTCCTCCGAGCTGTTGAGTGGAATGTCCTAAGTTTATGAACACTGGAGTAATTCTAGGTATATGGCCCTCGTGAGCACCATCAATCATGGATTTTCATTTCAAACTCACCCTATTTTTTTATGGCACTTCCCATGGCTGGCTAGGAGAAATGCTGACCCTCCCACCAGATCACTGCAGCTTACTGAAGTTGCTGAGCTGGGTGCTAACTTCTTTTTAATACCCAGAGTGGAGCCTCCAGCAGATTCCTGATGAGGATTGTGGAAATCTGAGAGGGAAAATGAAACCTTCTCAGATATTCCAACTCGATCCAGCTTTAGTGTAAGACTAACTGTCCTGGTGCCTGCTGGGACAGGGACCTGACTGTTTCTCATGGAGAAATATGTGCACAGATTCTGCAAAAATCCAAGGCAGTGATAAATGGGAGTCTGTGGGACGTGGTGCTAATATCTCAGGCACTTTTAGGTATCTAACTTATCTATCTACTGGTTTATCTGTCACTTAGATCCAGAAATCAGTGCTGAGGCTGCAGCCTCAGGGAATACTCTCCATGTGAAAACACTCTGTCCAAGAAAAGAAACAAGTAAAAAGCCTGAAATAACAGTTCAAGGTTTTTCAAGACAACTACAACTACTCATTCTCACACTTTATGGGATGTATTTGGGTAGATGGGGATCATTTAGACCTATATTTCTGAGAATATTATAAAAATTCAAATAACCAAACATAAAGACAATCTAGGCCAGAGCAAGAGTAAGGACTGTACTTATTTTATGAAGTTACTCATGAAACAATCAGAGCAGACTGAACTATTATTATGCTTTAGACATATTATCATTTATTGGAGAATTTCCCCTTAAAAAACAAATTTTGACCTGGTAGAATCAAAACTTCTTAGCAGAGCATGACAACAGAGCTTGGCCAGCCTGTAAATGCTTTCTGCTGTCTGCCACTCAGGGCTACTGGGGAATTTGCTGGTGGGACACCTCCTGGTTTCAACGGGCTGCTTGATTATTTGTTTGATGTAAAGATTTGATTTTATTGCAGAAAAACTCACTGGATTCCAGGCAGACACAGCCTCAGAGTCCAGCAGGTTCAGGGCAAAATTTCCCATCAATGCCTGAAAAAAGCTTCCCAGGGAGTCACCTCTAGATTGGTGTTTAGGAAAATAGAGTAGAGGAGAAAACCAGAGTCAGTGGCCAATTTCTGAGTTTTATCCTGAAGCAGAATTCTTATTCTATAGCCATTTCTCCTTCCTGCCTTCCAGGCTGTGCAGCTCTTTGGTTTCCTGCAAGACTCAGCTAACCAGCTCCTTAGGCAAAGAAATGTCTCATTCCTCTGACTTTACAGGGAGGAAACAAACCCACACTGAAAGTATTTATTTGATATCTATGGACTTCAAGGAAAAAGCTGAACTCAGACCTGTATTTCCCATGGTTCAGACCAGGATGCCAACTCCAAATCCAATCTGCTTCGTTTTAACGTGTGGCTCAGTCCTAAAACAAGGCTCCTTAGCAGAGGTGAGGGTGAATAAGCAGAGCCAGGCTAAGGAGCCATCCCAGCCTTGGAAACATGAGACCTCACACCCTTCCTAGGTGCTCTGGAGACCCTTATCCTTCCCAGGAAGCCCAGAGAGCAGGAAAACAAACCTCATCAGCTTACACTCACCTCCCTGTGTACACCAAGACCTGTGCTGGCCAGTCCAGAGCTCTCCAGAATCCAGTCCCTGAGTACAGGGCAAGGTGGCTTCAGCAGCGTGGCATCTCAAGCTTTCCCACCCTTCTCTTTTACAACACTATCTCCTTCCTCCCTCCAGCCTTCTGCCTAAGGCTGCCTTGAACTCTGGCCAATGACAGATGGAATCCCAGAGGCTTAATTCCCCCTTGACAAGGAGGGGGCCAATGCAGCACCAAGGTGCAGACAGGAATTTTCCCCAAAAGTGCCACCACTCCTCCAGCCTTCCCAGATGCCCAGAGGCTCAGGAACCTCCATCTCCCAAGGCTACAGCCCAAGGAGCCAGTGGCTTTGTCCAGCTACTCTTGAGGGAAACAAGGAACAAGGAAAGAAAATACCCTCCTTAATTCAGTCAGCAAACATTCCTCACACAAAAAGAAACCCTCTGAGCTGGGAAGAATTGCTCTATGCACCATCTTGCATTTGCCAAATGGATTAACTGGGAATTGCTGAGTGTCTCCAGTGCAGAAGGGCTCCTGACTCCTGTGTATGGCAGCAGAGGGCTTGGTCTTAAATTTAATTTATTTATCATTATTATTTCCCTCCCCCTTTCTCACCCTTGACAAGACAAAACCCTGAACTGTTTCCTAAATCCTTTTTTTTGGGGGGCAGAGAGAGGAAGGGGGAGGAGGGGAGGGGTGTGAGGTTCTTTCATTAGCAAAGCCTGTGAGTCTAAGAGTGACTTTGGAAGGCAGGATATTAACCTTTACAGCTCCTAGGGCTGCATTACAACTTCTAATCCCACATTCCAGAGCCTGAAAAAATGAGGAAAGGATGAGTAGAAGAGAAAACATCACTCATTGTGCCAAACTCGTTCCCTCCAAAGGAAACAGAGGTCATTGCAAAGGAGGTAAAGAGACAGGACAAAAAGAAAACAGCAAGCACAACAGATTTGGGTGGATTTTTCTGGGGAGGCACAGAATTTTCCAAAGTGCAGAGGAGCTCTGGGTGATTTATTGAAACATTCATTTCATCTCCTGTCCTGGGCTTCACACTACTCCCCATTTCCTCCCAAAAGTTGCTCATGACTGTTGCCAGGCTCAGGTAGTGGGGTCAGGACAACATCTGTCCCCACCAGAGCCAGGGTGGAGCTGGAAATGAGGTGGGCAGCAATATAGGATCATAGAATCCTTTAGGTTGGAAGAGACCTCCAAGATCATCAAGTCCAACCATTGAGTCAACACTACTAAAGCCTCTGCAAAAACAGAATCAGAGTCAGAATCTGTCAGGGTTGGAAGGGACCACAAGGATCACCCAGTTCCAACCTCTCTGCCATCTGGGGGTGGGGTGGGAAAGACTCAGAGCATGGAGGGAGCAATGGGGCATCACAATGGCTCTCTTTAAGCCATCCCCTCTGGATAAGATCTGGGCTGACCTAAGCTGGTTTTCCCTGTGGGATGATTGATAATGATGTAAAACAGGTGAAGTTCTCCCTCTGTCCAAGCTACTTTGCCATCAGGCTCAAGCCACCAAGTCCATCTCCAAGGGTGAGAGTGTCCAGGAGAAACCAGCTCTGTCCCCATCATCTCCCTGATGAAATATTTCACTCTTTGCACGTTGTATGGATGTTAGAGGCTGATTTCATGAGACCACACGTGTCTGAGCCATGACATCATTAGGCTGTATAAGTTTACTTCAAGGTACTGTGTTGGAACACGATGAAGTGGGAGGAAGAGGAATTTTGGCAAAGGAAGGAGAAACAGGCAACCCTGAGTAAACAATAAAATATTAGCCACAAAAGGGGGGAAAAAAAGTGAGAGAAGGGAGGATCAGCACTGGAAAACAGCTGGTTTTGAAAGTCATTTTGAATCTCTGTGGCCTGAAGAACATCTCAGGGGTTTGTTGTCTACCAAATAGAACCTGAGCTTGAGTCAGTGATGTCTTCACCACTGTCTTGTCTTTTCCAGTAACCCTGAGCAAACAATAAAACATTAACCACAAAATGGGGAAAAAAAGTGAGAGAAGGGAGGGCCAGCACTGGAAAATAGCTGTTTTTGAAAGTCATTTTGAATCTCTGTGGCCTGAAGGACATCTCAGGGGTTTGTTGTCTACCAAATAGAACCTGAGCTTGAATCAGTGATGTCTTCACCACTGTCTTGTCTTTTCCAGTGGTGCAGAGTGGGACACGACAGCCTGACAATGGTTTGAGGGGTTTTATCCATGCTTTTTAACCAGCAGCAGTGACAGGGTGAGTGACAGCACCAAGGATTTGTTAGGATGTAGATCACTGTTGAGTCTCTGGGAGGTTTTACTCTGGAATATTCTTTTTTTAGGAAGAGAGGTTGGAATATCACCTGATAATGAATTGATTTTGATAACATTTCATGCCTGGGAAAGAAAAAAAAATCATTAAGATGAAAATTTCCTTCTCTGACATGTACAGTGTGGAATGATTCTTGTTATTCAAGCATTCTGGAGGAGAGAGGGCAAGGAAGGGGATTAGCTTCTGGGTAAAGTTTATGGTGTTTTTTTAAAATTATAGATTTCTCTTCAAGCTGAAGTCAGATCCCACAGAATTTGTGCCTTCCAGTCTGCCTCTGTGCAGATGACTGCACTGATAGGTCACCAGCTATTACCCCAGACATCTAACTAACAATTAGATGTCATTACTGCAGCCTCAGGAAATCTCCTTGCATCTTCCTTAGGGTCCTGATTCCAAGGTTGATGGCAAGTAAGAGAATGGGTTGAGATCTGAGAGCTGGGTATGGTCACAGACCTGAAAGATTTAACTGCTGTAAAATTACTCTATCCACTTTCCTTGGTCAGATTCTTCCTTCTCCACTCTGCCACCCCACTTTTAAATCATTTTCCTCTTGGTTTCAGTTCATGCAAATTCAAAATAAACCAAAGCAAATCAGCCCTGACTAGTTTGGGGATTGCTTCCTTTCTGCAAGACACACACCAGAGCTCTGCTTCCAGAGCAGCCAAAACCCAGGGACAATTGGCCTCCAGGTTCCCTTTTCAACTAAACATTCCCATCCAGGTCACGGGTTCTGCTCCAAACCAAGGCAGCAAATCCACCAAAGGATAGGAAAAGCAGTTGCTCAGCTCCTTGCAAACCACCATCATGCAACAGATGCTGACCTGAGGAACTCCTAGTTCAGGATCTGAGCATCCTCCTTTTTCACCTAGAACAATGGAATCGTGTTTGTTATTCCTGAGGATAGAGTTTATTTTTTTTTCCTGGATTCCAAACATCTTCCAAGGAGCAACAGAGGGTTGGAGAAGCTCATTGCCTTGCTAATGTGTGGTTTGCAACAAGAGCTGAGGAAAGGTTTCTTGAAGGAAAACCAAACCAGCTTCAGGAATGAGCCAAACCCAAGTGTTTGGGAGGGATCTGGAGGAGAGGATGGAGAGTGGGGAGGGGGAGAGGTGAAGGAGGGTAATAAGAGCTGTGTGTGGTACTTCCACATAGAAAACAAAGTCTTGAGGAGCGGATTTGGGATTCCTCCCCTTTGGAAACAGTTGAAAAAAGGGAGCAGAAGCCTGCATTTAAGAAGAGGTTAGAAACGTTTAAAAAACAAATAGACCCAAAAAACCCCAAACCATGGCCTTGAGGGTTTCTATCCCACCAGCACTCCCATTCCAGGAGAGCACATTGGGCAAGGCTACGTGACCCATGAATGCATCCTGACCCCAAAAGGCACCACAAGAAGAAGAGATTTTTATATTGCACTTTCCTTTGGTAGAGTTCAGAACATTTTATGGGCAAAGTTGTGTTTTCCACACACACAAAAAAATGTTTTCCAATTGGGAACATAGAAAACAAACCCCAGCTCTCAGAAATTTTCCATCTAAAATATAAAATCTAGAAGGAAAAACCATTTGGAGAGGAGGGGGGGAAAGATTTTTGTTTGAAACCAAAACGTTTCACTTCTGAGAAGAAAGCCACAGGCACGGGGAGGTTAAAGTGGCTTCTCCAGAAACCCACTTAGGGCTCACACCTAGATGTCCTCAGCCACAAGCCAGTCTGCCTTCAGTTAAACTGCAATGTCAACAGAGATTTTGGACAAACACTGAAAAATAAAGAGTGTGGTCTTACTGGTAAAGTCTCCAGGCTATAAAACAACCTCTTTTAGAGAGCTCCATGCCCACACATGCACTATTCATATTGGTTTATGACAGAAAATGGAGGCAGGATGCTCCCAGGGAGACCATTTATCCCTCTGCAATAACCAGCCCATGAGAGGTGGGTAAAGCTTTGTGCAATCTGCTCATCTCCTGTGTGTAACCTCACAGGTAGTAGGTACATAAGGTCAAGCCATACAAGCAGAAGCCATTCCCAAGGCTCTGAGATTCCTGCATGCTCCACTTGGGTGACTTCTGGGAGTGAATTCCCCCTGATGACACCGAGTTTCAGCCTCTCCAAACCTCAAGATTCTCTCCTGAGCAAGCAGCAGGTTAATCCTGCACAGAGTTTTCACAGAGCACATGGATTGTGTCATGTGTGGAGACTCTCAAGATGTCATCTGCCACTTAAGAAGTACTAAGAGAGCCAAGAATAGCAGAAACCCAGAGCAGTGCATACCCTTGGGTGCTCTACAGCTGGGCTTGTGTCTGGGAGACATGTAATTTTCACACCATTTCGCCCCAACATCCATTCAGTCAACTCCATCTTCCCAGCTCTGTGGTCTGAACACACCCACCTCCAGTTTTCACTTTGTCTTCTCATTCAAAAGAGTTGGTGTTGCCTGGAGGCAAAATGCTTTCAGTTCACAGCATTTCTGTGCTCTGATTTACCCTGGCTTTGGGATTTGGCTCCTCTAGTCAACAACTATTTCATTAAGCAGAGAGAGGTGAAATAAAAAACCAAGTAAACCTACCTGGACACGCTGATCAACATTGGTTGATGGCTTTACTGCACATGTGGGAGTGAGGATGAGGTGGGATGCTGAGAACTGGAGATGAAACCACAGCACAGGGAGGCAGAAAATGTGCCACTCCACCTCCTTTCTACCTCCTCCTTTTATTAGTGAAGAAGCCTTTGCAACCTTCAGCCCCACCCTCACCCATCTCTCCAGGCTAACCATAGACACTCCTCTAGCTAACAGAGGTAGAGTCATTTAGGTCATCAAAAAAAAAAAGGAGGAATTCATTATCTGGGAGGTAAATTGGCTCTTGTCAGTCATTAGTCACCATATCCACCATGATTGGTGTAATGGGCTCTTCCTTCAGCTGGAGCTAGTCACATACCATCAACACCCTCTCCATAAATGAGGCAAATCTGTTCCAGATGAATAGAGAGATTGTCATGAGTTGGTGTAACCAATCTAAACTCTCATCACATTGGGCAGGAGAAGACACAGGAAAAACATCTTGTAAGGGGCATTTCTTTTCCTGGCTTTGTGGGAATTGGAACAGAATTGTTGGATCTGCAATAAGACCTAGACACGAAGCCAAGACTTGGTCTCCACAGGAGCATGTTGTTCTGTTGGGTTGAGGGTGCATCCTACAGCCACATTGGGTGATCCTCTCAGTAGGTCCAATCTCCAAGGCTTTCAAACTCAACTGGGCTTAGGTATTTAGGCTTGACTCTTTTTTCTCCTCTGGACCCATGTGAGTTAGGTGCTGAGCTCTCCCTGAATGCCCTTTCCACACCTCTTGCAGACCTCTGGAAGCCCCAGCTTTCTACTGCTGCTGTGCTCTCCAGCTAGCCAATGTCCAGCTCCACCAACAGTGCTGATGTACAGCCTGGCAACAAAAGGGTTAACCCAATACCTCAGGCATGCTTTCAACATCCAAAGAGATTAAAAGTTAGACTGCTGTGTGATTTACTGGCTGATGCAGCACTCGGAGAAATATCATCCTCTACCAGCCCCAATGGCCAATAACTCATTATGCTCAAATCCTCTCAGGTTCATGAATTTCATACATCAGATTCTTGGTGCATTTATCTACTTGTGGTTTTTTTTAAAGAATGAGACTACCCAATAAGCCTTAAAACAAACTCCATGTGAGGAAGAAACCTGTCAGCAACAGACAGCAAAGAGACAAACTGCAGATTGGTCCCTGCCAGTCATCACATCTGCCAGACGTGCCTTCTCCAAACACCAAGTGATGGGGGTCAAGAGAAACTCTGTCTCCCATGATAAACCCCACAACAGAGGGGCCCATCCAAATCTGTCCTCTGGCTAACAACCTCTGAGACGAGAGGGATGAAAGTCAAGTCCAAGGACCCCTCTACACCAAAGGAGGAACATGTTGGTGTCATTCTGGCAGCCAAAATACTGCTCCTGGGGCCTTTTGTGCAGCTATGGGGCAGGGGTCTGCTGTGGATCTGTTGTCTCCTGCCTTTCTTCTCCTATTTTTGGAGTAGGAGGGCTGGCTGAGGGGAACTGTGCACCCAGCATCATGCTTCTCTCAGCAAAACACTTCACAAAAGGGCTTTTGCTTGCCCACCCTAAAGATACCCACTGAAATCAGTGAAAGAGCCAAGCCAGGAGATGTTGGGTCAAGATCTAAACCAAGTGGACTTCACTCTTCAAGATCTCATATCTCTCCATGAAGTACTGTGGTGTATGTCAGCTACCAACAGAATTTATGGGGCAAATGTGAAGAATAAAATCTAATGAGAGAGGGTCCCAGTGAGGGGAATTTATTAAAATTTAAAAAAAAAGAAAAAAAAGCATTAAATTAGGACCAGGCTTGCTGAGAAAATTAAAGAAACAACAAAATCAATCCATCCACATATGTATGTTTCTCTAAAACTTAAAAAATAAAATAAAATCAGATCCCAGTTTGGCTTGGATTGAAGGGAGTTGAGTGCAAATACCAAAACCAGTCACTAATTAATGGTGTCTGGTTTTCTGGTATTTATGCACCATAAAAATTAATAAGGGACTTCTCTGGGAAAATAAATGGTTAGCTGGAAAGGCAATTTTGGCCTTTTGTTTTTTTTCTGTTAGTCATGGCCTCTCGGTGAGATTCCTTGAAACTTTTAGCTGGTGACTTCCAGGAACTTTTTTGTGATTTCCCCAAGCCAATATTTGAAAGGAGGAATTGATGCAGGCTCCTTGATATCAGCATATAGAGACTGGTGTAAAATTGAACTGCTCGTGCTGTTCCCCAGACCTGATATCCTCAAAGTATGCAGGAAGAGAAGGCACAAAAGTTTTCCAAGCTGGGTGCATTTTTAGATGCATCTATTGGTGTAATTTCCAGGCATATCAAGATTTAGGCAGTAAAGCTTCTATTTTTAACAGTGGTAATCACCTGTAGTGGTCATATGGAGGTCAGGAGGATTTTTCTTGCCTACATAAGGAGCTCCAAAGCCAAGGGAACATTTTAACTGAGCAGTGGAGTGTGCTGCAGTCTTGCACTGATGCTTAGCTCCAGCCAGTCTCCTCGTATGATCCAGCCTGGTCCCATGTAGAGACACCAGCTTGGCCCTTCAAAAAAACACAGCACGTGAGCATGGTGTTAAATATGGTACCAGAGCTGGAAATTTCACCTCTCCAGTTGGTTTAACCAGTGCAGAGCTGTGGAAGTGATAGGAGAAAGCTCCTCAAACAGCAAGCAGCAGATTTGGAGCAGAAATAAATTTCACTTGGACCTCCCCAAAGTCTCAGATCTCTGATTCCTCACCCTCCTGGTGGGGTTCCCATGCTGCTTATCAGCCTCTCGGTCTCCCAAGAGGCAAATCCATCGCACCACTGTCATCTCCACCCCTGGAAGCAACCTAGAGCAGCCTGGGTGGGCTGGCAGAGGGGAGAGTGAGGGTGTTGCTTCCTGCTGAGCAGACCTGGGTGCAGATCAGCAGAGCTCAAGTGGACATGGAGAAGTGAACCCAAAAGCCCATTTTTAGGTCTTTGTGAGAAAAAGCAGAGCTCCCACCACATCCAACGGGGTCAAATCTTCAGCTGGAGTAAATCAGGATAGCTTTGGATGTTGACAGAGCTCTCCTAATTGAAAGGAGAGCTGAGGACTTCACCCTCCCCTTTGATTGTTGTTGTGTTGGGTTTTTTTTCACTCTTTGCAATTCTGGGATCTTTGGGTTGAGCTTTTCCCCCTTACTGAATCCACTTCTTGCAACAAGGCAGTGCTGGAGAAGGAGTCCTGTTTGGCCATTTCTAGGCAGCAAGGTCTTCTTTGAGGCCTGTGGAGAGCTGCAGGTGTTTGGCTTTGGATGAAAGGAGGCACTAACAATGCTGGTTTCTTCCTGACATTAGCCCCAATATTTTGCTGAAGCGTTTCAGTGATGTCAGAGCCAAAACTTGGGGGGAAAATAAATATATATGTAGTACACAGGGTTGGGACCAGTGGATGGATTAAAAGAACATGATTATTTTGCTTATCTTGATTTAGAGCCCCAGCAGTGCTGAATCATGTTCAGCCAAAGAAATATCACAGAGAGAAAATTTACTTCTCCATATGCAGAAGAGGAGGAAGGCAGGGAGGAAAGAAAAATTGCTCTGAATCAAAAGATGAAAACATAGCCCAGTTGAACATATTCTTCTCATAATGATTCTCTTTCTTAAGAAGGCAACCACAAAACACAGAGATGTTTAATCCATTAAAAGTGGTGTTTTCTGGACAGAATATCCTGAGCTTAGTCAAGCCACCAGCTTGCTTCTCACTGGGTGGGCTCTGGCTGGGGAGGGGATAGGCTTTCACCGGGTTCCCTCAGAACAGGTCCATGTGCCACAGGCTTTACAGATGGTATCTAATAACCTTTGCTGGCAGACTGTCAACAGGAGCACTATGGGAAAATGGACTTTCATCAGGGAGTAGCAGAGGTCTGAATGTCATCTGGTACCACCAAGGGGGAGAATAACTTTTAGTGGCAGCATGTACCTTGGGGAAGAACGAAGTTCTGGTTCTCTTTTGATGGTTTCCTTCACCATCATTCCTTCATTCATCTCTCCCTGATTTCCTCAGAGGCTGGAAAGGCAGAAAGATCCCCCACTTCTGCAGCACATCGATGGATGGAGAGAGGTTTTGAAAGCCTAGCTTGCACCAGAGTCGTGCAAAACACCTCTGGAGAAAGAGTGACCTTCCTGAGGTGTTAACACAGGCAAGGGCAATGAATCAACGTGGATCTCCCCAGTCCCTTGCTCCTCTCCTCTGAAACAGGGAGGACAACATCAGGACCATCACAGCATTTACATAGAAACAAGAGGACCCACTTGGAAGATAACTTTGGAAGATGAAGCAAAGGCTTTGCTGTCACAGCATGAGCACCATCAAACCATCACTCTCTCTCCAACAGCTCTCATGTAGTGTTGCACCTCATCTTGGACATGGGAGGTCTAAATTCACATTTCAGTCTATCTTTGGCTGCTCTCAAATGAACCAGGTCTTTGGTTGCTCTGCCATTGGCCTCCATGGCTCTGTTATTTTATGACAAGAGCTCAGGGAGCTCAGCTCTTTCTTGAGCTAAGAAAATACATGAAAGCACAGAAAAAAAAATAGCACATCTATGGTATTTGGGGAAAAAAAAATGGTGTGCAGCTGCTATTATTTATACTCACACTCTGCTTTCATTTGCACACAGACTCACATAAACATGCAGGCCAGGTTTTGATGGCACAGAGCTTGAAGGAAGGTTGCCCATGCTCCTGTTTCTGGTGAGTTTTCTGTCCACAGAGGTTATTTTTACGTCAGAAAACTGAAGCTACTGCAGCATCCCTGACAAAGCAAAGCTGGCTGTGATGAAATGAGAGGGCTAAGTACATTCTTTCTTAAACTTTTACTTGCTTGCTTGTTTTAATGAAAACAGCAGGTAGTAGAGTCATGGGAAAAAAAAATATACTCTGATTTTGTCAGTTAAAGAAAAGTTGGGACTAGGTCTTTACAAAATCAAGGAGGTTTTTCCCCTCTCTCCTCTGGCAATAAGCAGGAAATGCACTTTTTATCTCTTTAGTGGAGTTAAAACTCCACTTAGATATGATTTCCCCATTAGAAACCATTTTGTTCACATCAAAAAGATCATTTGTATTCAAGCAAACAGCAAAAACAGCCCTTATATCCAACAAAGTCCTGAGTACAGCAGATGAGTGGGGAAATGTGGGTCAATATAGAGATGCTTCATCTACAGGTCCCAAGAGGTCTCACACTGAATCCAGTCTTGATACCCCCACATTTCTGGAGAGAGCTGACAGCCAGCAAAGGGTCACAGAAATAATCAGAAGGCTGAAATGTCTCTGCTGTGAGGAAGGGCTGAGAGATTTTGGGTTGTTCAGCCTGGAGAAGGCTCTGGGGTGACTTTATTGATGGCTTTGAATACTTAAAGGAGGCCTATCAGAAAGATGGGGACAATCTTTTCAGAAGAGCCTGTCGTAACAGGATAAGGGGTGATGGGTTTAAACTAAAAGAGCAAACGTTCAGACTAGATAGAAGAAACTAATTTTTGACACTGAGGGTGGTGAGCCCCTGGCCCAGGTTGCCCAGAGAGGTGGGTGATGCTCCATCCCTGGAACCATTCCAGGTGAGGTTGGCCAGGGCCCTGGGCAATCTGCTATAGCTGAGCATGTCCCTGCTCACTGTGGGGGAGTTAGACTAGATGACTCTTAAAGGTCCCTTCCAGCCATTCTGTGATTCTATAACTTCTACCTGTCATAGGCCATGGGAGGGACCACACTCCTGCAGCCCCAGAACACAAAAAGAAAAGCCTGTTCCTCCCGTTTTCAGGGGTTTGAGGTTCATGGTTTCTCCTCCTCTTAGCTGCAGTAATGCTCTGAACGCATGGACACCTTACTGGACTTAGTAAGCCACTACTGATGAGTAAAATACACTCAGGCTTAGGACCACCATGTCCAGGCACAAACCTTGTGAGATGGTCCCGAAACCACACCTGAACATGGGGCTGTTCATTGATGGAACACGTCTTTCAATGTCCATTCAGTACCGTTGGAAAGAGGTCTTCTTCACTGAGGATTTTCCCAGAAGGGCTACAATTGCCCCCAAAAACCTCAGGCGTATCCCAGGCACTAAACCACACACAAACTGAGTCCCAGAGGACACAGACTTAGCTGCTCACTTCCAGAACCCTCAGGCAGTTTGCCACAGGCTAATAAAGAGAACAATGGATCATGGGGGGAAATCATGATCATTAGACTTACAAAACTTACCCTAGGCTTTTTGTTTCAAGTATCAGTCCCACTAAAGGAGGAGTATTTTGTGTTTCTACGATTTCCTGAGGAAAGCTGGGAGGAAATCGTAAAACACAAAAAAAAACACCCACAAATGAAAAGTCCTTATCTTGACATGAAAATATTATTCAGAACCTCTGCGGATTGTTTTGCTAATTTCCAAAATGGATGATCAAATACTGAGTGATCCTTCTTTGACTGCCAATATTTTTAATAGGCATCTTAGTCAATGTTAGTACAGCTGTCCCTTCAAATCAACTCTTCTTATGACTCACACTTGGATTCGGAGATTTCCCGAGGTTTTATCTGCTCTCCTAAACGCTCTTGGTGGACCCGTCCTTGAATCCCGTCACATGAGAGAGCAGGAGGTGCCTCCTCATCCAAAACACACAACCCACTGGGCAGTGAAAAGGACACACACGATTAAAAGAGGCAGGAAAGGAAGGGAAAG
>NW_008598058.1:71372-77710 GCF_000691845.1 Merops nubicus
GGAAAAAAAAAAAGAGGAAAAGAGAAAAAACTACCAGCAGGGTCATTTCATGCTCCAGGAGATTGACATTTATATGAACAGCTCTTGGAACGGGGTAGTTGTGCAGCCACCCTCCAGCCTTACTCATGGCGAGTTCACATCACCTGTTTCCCCTTTGAGTCGACATTTCCAAGGAGTTTGGCTTCCCAACGGGCAGTTGGAAGACTGAAAGGCAAGAAAGCCTTCACATTTTGAAGCAAACACAGCTCCTTGCAAAGCCCCAGGGAAATGTCAACAGCCAACGGAAACGAAGAGGAAGCCGTGAGGCACCATCCCCACCGTAGAAAACAACTGATGAATTAATACTAAGAAATAAATTCATTTTATTTCTCCCCGATTAATCTTTTTTCCCATGTCAATTTAACTGATGATTGAAAGGGATTCAATCGTGGGCTCGTGGGAGAAAAAGTTCCCCTCTAAAAGCTCGTTCCTCAGGTGGAAAAGTGTTTTGTGGCCCTAAGGGTAACGTGAGGAAGGTTTTGTGTGGATAACTGGGAGTTTTGTAACTGCCCAGATTGCTTCTGGTCCTAAAAAAAAAAAAATAATTTAAAAAAAAAAAATTAAAAAACTGAGAAGTCTCTGGACTGAATACTTTAATTTTGAAGCCTCCAGTAGCTTGAAATATCTCCAAACCCATTAAACCCTGAAACCAAAATAAACATTTTGTCCTCCCTTCGTGGAAGCATAAAGAATGTCTTAAGTCAATCCATCCCCTCGCCTGCCAATACCAAATTGCCCTCAAAAACATATTCTCTAGGGCTTTGTCAAATCAGCTGTAGCATTCCTCAAGCAACAGGGGGTTCTACCACATTCCTGGAAAGTCTGTTCCCGTATCCTTTTTAAAAAGCACCATAAAGTGGTGTTACCTGCAAGCACCACGGCTGGAGAGCAACTGAATTTTCCATTCCGTGGTACATCCCATGCTTTCAAATATCTTTCCAGTCTGGATCCAAAGGAAAGCAAAATATTCTCAAAATTTCCTACTGAACAGAAAGCTGGGAGAAAAGGACACTT
The DNA here is from genome assembly GCF_000691845.1 of Merops nubicus. Classification (NCBI taxonomy): domain Eukaryota; kingdom Metazoa; phylum Chordata; class Aves; order Coraciiformes; family Meropidae; genus Merops; species Merops nubicus. Next base: position 72,426 of record NW_008598058.1, read on the forward strand.
GCAGTTGATAATTTTCACGTCAATAAAGACAAGGTTTTGGACTGAGTTTGAGTTTTATTTCTTCTATACAACCAATGTGCCACAGCACCTAAAATAAAAAAAAAATAGAAACAAGAACCTATTCTGAAACTGAAAACTAAAACTTTTCTTCTTTGAATAAAAATTCATCAGAATTAACATTTGCAAACCATTTCAGATTTATCAAATTGGCTTTGTCCAGCAGGAAAACATTCCTTTAGAAAATTTCCCAGTGGCTCTCAGACAGATCTTTGCAATATCAAGGTCAGGAAGAATGTTTTTATTTTTTTGTTTCTGCTCTCCAAGAATTTTAACTGCCCAACTGTTCCTTTCAAAGAAGATGCACTTCACAGAAAATTATTATAGTGCAATTGAAAGATCCGTTTTAAAGCAAAGAAATTTCAATATTTTAGTCAGTAAGTACAGGACCTATGGCTAAGTTCAAACAGGGCTTAGGTAGAGCCAATTCTTTTTATTTTCTCAGAATTTTAATTCTTGTACTCTTTGCTTCCTAAATATATTTATCCAGTTGAGAACCTAAATGTTGCCATCAATATATAACTTAAGCTACTCCAGAACTTCAAATTCCAAAGGAGAGCGACAAAGCTGGGGAAGAGTCTAGAGAACAAGTCTTATGAGGAACAGCTGAAGGACTTGAGGTTGTTGAGCCTGGAGAAAAGGAGGCTCAGGGAAGACCTGCCAACCATATCTTGGGATACATCAAGAAGAGTGTGGCCAGCAAGGCCACAAGGAGGACAAGAGGATTTTAAACTGAAGGGGAGGAGGTTTAGACTGGATCTTGGGAGGAAGTTCTTCAGTACAAGGGTGGTGAGACTCTGGACTAGATTTCCCAGAGAGGCTGTGGATACCCCTCCCTGGAGGTGTTCAAGGCCAGGTTGGATGAGGTCTTGAGTGATCCAGTCTAGTTGAGAGGGGTTCCTGTCCATGGCAGGGAGGTTCAATTGGGTGATCTCTAGGGTCCTTTCCAACATAAGCCACTCTATGATTCTGTGACATTCTCGCTCTTGAGAAGTCCCTGAAAGGAAGTTGGATCCAGGTGGGGTTGGTCTCTTCTCCCAAGGAACAAGTGAGAGGACAAAAGGAACCACCCTTCAGCTGCACCAAGGAAGGTTTAGGCTGGACACGAGGAAATATTTCTTCCTCTGTCGAAGGCTGCCTGGGGCCGTGGTGGAGTCCCCATCCCTGGAGGGGTTTCCAGGCTGTGGAGATGTGGTGCTGAGGGACACGGTTTAGCAGTGGACTTGGCAGTGCTGGGTAATGGTTGGACTCAACAATTTTAAAGGCCTCTTCCAACCAAAACAATTCTATGATTCTATCATTAAGTCCGGTCTTGATGTGGCTTATCAAATATTGGAGAAGAGGGGGAAAAAAAAAGGAGCAAAAAACCCTAAACCAAAACAAAAGAAATACAAACCAACCAACCAACCAAAACACCACTCTCAAAAAAGCTCCCAGGAAACAGAAGCCATCTCTCCCATCCAAGTGACATGAGCTCCTGGGTACCAACGTGGGGCAACATCCATCCTTCTGTCCTCAAGATCATACGAGCACATACCTATCACAAACACACATCCCCTCTGCCAAACCCCAAATTCATGCAACCTCCCATCTCTAAGGGCTCCTTTGCTACCAGAGCTCCCCAAATTTGATTAATAACTCTTTGCAGAGGGAAGTTGTTTGCACTGTCAGCCGTTTAGTATTGATTAAGAAGAGCTCTAGCAAGGAACGACTGGGTGGCTCCAGCTCTGGAAAGTGCCAATGAAAATAAAGCTGGTATTAGTTGGTTCTCTGCTTCTTTGCTGAGAAAAAAAAAGGCAGTATTATGGGCTGGGAGACCTCTCACTGAGATGTCAAACTTTGCCAGTTACCTAACAACAATAACAAGCGTTGGATAAATAGGTGGGATACTCACGAGGGGAACCAATAGAGGGAATTAAAAACGAGGAGAAGGAGGAAAAGGAGAGAGGGGGGGAAAAAAAAAAGGAAGGCGTTAGACTTTCCAGAATTTGGAGAGAACAAGGTTTTCTCCTCAGTTGAAAAACAGATTTACTAAACACGGTGACCTCAGTTGTTTGCACAGCATTGGGTAACGTGTGTTTTATGACCTACGATACCTCCATGGTAGCTTGCAAAGCCTTTCCAGCAGCCCCGTGAAGGACTCCGAGCGTGTGGAAAAGAAATAAACCATCTGAGGAAGGAATGGCACAGCTGGGTGAAAGAGAAAAACACACAGGCCAGGAACACACTGGTTGGGGCTAAGTAAAACTGAGTGGACACCCTAGGAGAAAATGTTTCTCTCCGCTGCCTGGTGTCAGCTCACCAGTGAGGGTCTTTTGAATTGGTGATGGGGAGGTGCTGATGGTGGTGAGAAGAGATCTCTCACTTCTCCTCCTGTGGACTTATCATAGAATGGTTTGGTTTGGAAGGGGTCCTTTCAGGCAGCAGGGACATCTGCAACTAGAGCAGGTTGCTCAGAGCTTGTCTAACCTGGCCTTGAATGTTACCAGGGATGGGGCATCTACCCCCTCTCTGGGCAACCTGGGCCAGTGTTTCACCATCCTCAATGCAAAAAAATTCCTTCCTCCTATCTAGTCAAAATCTCACCTCTTTGAATCTCACACCACCACCTGAGGGATCAGCCTTTGCCTGCAGCAAAACTTCTGCTCCAGGAGTCAACCATGACAAGCCTCACCAACATTGGGTATGGGTGCAGGTGATCAACCCTGCTTGATGTGCAAACACCAAAAAATCGGGGGTCAGGCCACTGCAAATGTGAAGCAGAGACTGTCGCTCACATGAAACATGTTGGTTATCTTTGGTGAAGTATCATCTTCATGTCCAATAGAGGGGAGAGTCCCCCAGATGTGATTTAGTTGAAATCAAAGCTAGGTGGTTTCATTACTGCAAAATTTGAACCTTCAGCTGTGCCCACAAGATACACCCCTAATGTGTGGAACAGGAACACTGGTGGTCTTCAGCCCAGCAGCAAAGCCCAGGGAAGCCCCAACAGCCATTTCCTAGAGCCCAGCTCCACTTTAGAGCTCTTCTTTTCCATCTCTTTGCACCAAGAGCATCTGTGAGCTGGAAGGAAGCAAATGAGAACCTGTGAACCAAGTGCTCAAGTTCAAGAGCACTAAAAATATAGCAAAAAAAAACCACCTGTTTCCTTTCCCTTCTTCTTTATTATTTCCTCCCCCTATTTCCTGGGGTTGAATCTAACATGAGAGCCACTCTCCTGCCCTGAACCTTAGTTTGGTTTCACCCTTGGTTTCTCCAGCTCCTGACCATGAATGGCCTTGAACACAGCACCACAATCCTGGCTCTAAATGGTAGTCCAACCTGCTGAGCTGCTTGCTCTCCTCCATCCAACGAGCCCCTAAGAGCACATGTAGGAAATGGACCCATGCTTTGACCTGCTGCAGGTGGATCAAGTCCTTTCTGGGCCCCAAACAGTCATGTTAGAACAGATGTGACTCTCCTGAGATGGGCCAAATTTGGAGGCAGTAGATATTAGCATAGATACAGTATTGTGGTCATCTGTTCAGATGGCTTTCTGCTCACAGCCCATCACCATCTGACCTCCCCAGGATGTCCTGGGGCAGACAGGTATGAGTTGACTTCATCTGTGGAGACCTGGCAAACCTCACACAACGTATCTTTGCTGCTAATAGTGCATCATGAACACTAAGTCTCATTAAGGTTCCTCAACACTGGGGTGAAAGCCACCAAGCAGAAGCTCACAAAGCCAACAGAGAATGGCCAGCTCTGATTTTATTCATGCAGATTGAATGTGACTGTCAGACTGGACATGAGCACTGTGGTGGAGGCAGAGGGCAAAATGTGCATCCTAGAGAATGGAGAAGCTCAGGAGGGCACCTTGAGTGCTTGGAGGTGGGCGCCATGAGAGCACCTTGAACCCACCCTTGTTCCCAGCAAAGCCTGGTGGGCAGTTCCAAGCTGCAAGGTGACCACGGGCAGGAGCAAGGAGGTGAGCTGGCAGTTGTGCATGAGATAAACAGCACCAACAACGTTGCATTAGCTGCTCCTCCCAGCCAATGGTCAGCCATGGCAAGGAATGGTCACCACCACCAGATTTACATCTCAGCAGGAGTTCAGTCTTTGGAAACGAAACCACACTTGATTCCTCCTCCTTTGAGTTTGAGGAGAAAATTTCTCAGTAAGACAGACATGAATTTCCTGGGCTGGGGGTGGGGAGGAACAACCAGAAAAGCAAATAAAAATTCATCTTCTCGGGGTTCAACAGGGGCTGTGAGGTTGTCCCAGGGTGTTGTCAGCTGGCCAGTTCCAAGGAGTTCTCTCCCAGCTCCACCTGGTGGCAAAAAGGACATTCAGGCTGTTGCTGTGGGCATTGGGCTGGGCTCCAAGGGGACAAGGATTCAGTTTCTGCCATCTTGCATGAGTGTGCCTCCTTCTGGGTGGCATTGGCTCCTCTCCTCTCATGAGGGGGGACCAGCCCTTCACTGCACCATTGAGTGAACCCAAACTCAGGAACCTGCACATGGAGAGTGTGGCGAGGTGGGGAAATCACAAATGAGAAGAAGACACCTAGCAAGGAAGGGAAGGGAGGTTTGGGTTGGCTCCAAGGATAGTTGGCAGCTGTTTGCAGCACTTGCCTTGGGGCTGGATCACTCCTGACTGTCAGAGATCATGAAGGACCATCAAGAGTCTTCTCTGAATGTGACTAGTGCAGTGATAGCTTCTACTTTGGCATTTAGAAGGTCCAAGGCTGAATTGAATTGTCCAGACATAGGCATCTCATGTCGTTTGAGATGACCTGAAATGTCTCACGTGTCCTGCTTTCCTTCTCACATGAAGGAGTGAAGGTTGCACTGCCACCTCATGCTGGTGAGGACACCTTCAGCTCCATCAGTATGTCTGACAAGACCACACTGATAAGTTGTAAAAAGACAAGATATAGGTATGGACATCCCCACATAGCACTGGAGTAGTCCAGGACCCTTCAAAGCCTTGACTCTTGGAATGAGCCAGATAGATCTTGACCAAGATAGTTCCAGGATTGGTCACCTCCTGGTCCAAATTACAGCTCAGGCCAGGTCCTTACCACAGATTTCTCCAGCTACAATAATCAGAATAGAAGTACCATTGTCTAATTTGGTTTTGGCTCTGTTACCTTCTGAGGGAAGGAAAAGAAAAGAATATTAAGAAGGAGAGAGAGAGAAAAGGGGGAAAAAGAGAAGGAAAAAAAAAGAGAGGGGAAAAAAAGA
>NW_008598059.1:0-289 GCF_000691845.1 Merops nubicus
ACTCACCTTCTCCTTCAGTGGCCTCAAGTACTTGTCTTGTGCAACTCCACACAGCAGCTTTCCACTTTTGATGGTTTCCTACAAGACAAGATCCATCAGTAAACAAAATACTGTTCACCTCCTGGTAACTTGTTATATGGCGGCGCCTTTTGGGCACAAGCCATGTCCTTTAGGCAATGATTTGTTGTTACCAACACCTGGACCTGGGATCGCGGCAACTCAACCTCTGTCATTGAGGGTCACGCAGGCACTCACTCCAATATGGAAGATGCTGCAAATGGCGCTTATT
>NW_008598059.1:362-938 GCF_000691845.1 Merops nubicus
TTCTGCACGCCGATCCCTGCCTAGGGCGGGCTCTGCTCACCACAACATCTCCCCCTCCCCATGACAGAAGATTGGCATTCTATCTACAGCATAAGCAAGCCTTAATAAGGATAGAATAATAATAAGAGATTCAAAAGGTATAACAAATTCAAAGGCATAGATAAATTGAAAGGCACAGTCTTGTTTAAGTTCTTTCTTCTTAAAAGGGTGTTCCATTGAGTCAAGGTGTTATTGTTGCAGTATCTTGATCCTTCCTGTGACAGAGGTTTGAATTCTCTCATCTAGTCAGGATTCACTCCAAGTGTTGATGTCTATTGTTCTCGGTTCTGGTGAGTGATGCTGCAGTTAATGTCCATCTCCCTCTAGTCGTGACCTGCAATGACAACTCGACAAACATGTTACTTCTCTGTGGATTTAAAACTTTTATTATCTCCAACAGTGTCCACCAGTTTTGATTTAAGTCTGATCTATGACTCCCGTCCCTGCATCTACTGTACGTGGCCTGACTTGCCGATCAGGTCGTATACAATGAGCAGGGATCCACCTTACGTCCCCGTCTTTGATGACAGCGGCGTA
>NW_008598060.1:0-5180 GCF_000691845.1 Merops nubicus
CGCCCTGGGGCAGATCCGGCCACGTTTCAGCCGAAGCGAGCCGAGCTGCGCCATGGTTCGCAGCTGTGCCACCCTCGCTGACCGCTGACCGCCGCCGAAGGGCCCTGCGGTCGGTCTGCGGCGCTCACCCGAGCTCCACAGCGGCTTTCATCTGCAGTGCAGCCGCGGCAGCCGGAGCCAGCCCTTACAGCAAGGGCCAGTTTTTGACAGTGCTGCTGCCCTACACCTTCCCCACTTTCCCATTCTGTTTCGGGGTTTTGTTTGTTTGTTCAGCCATCTTCAGCAAAGCTCGGCTCCGTCACATGTAATGACGACTTGGGGAGACAAGCGCCATCACTCTGAGAGTGATTATTCTTCCCCTAGCTATATATACTGAGCATGATGCCATATGGTATGGGATATCCCTTTGGTCAGCTGGGGTCAGCTGTCCCAGCTGTGTCCCCTCCCAACTTCTTGCACACCCCAGCCTACCCACTGGTGGGGTGAGTGAGAAGCAGAAAAGGCCTTAACTCTGTGTAAGCACTGCTCAGTGCTAAATAAAACATCCCTGTGTTAACCACACTGTTCCAAACACAAATCCAAAACACAGACCCATACTAGCTACTACAAAAAAAATGAACTCTATCCCAGTCAAGACCAGCACACCTGATCTCTCCATTTTTGCAAGTCCAAGTTCCAGTGTCTCCTCTGCCTCTTATTTTATAAGTATTCTCTTACACAATTCTGCAGAAAGCTTCCCCTGCTCAAAGCAGTCACTTCCGAAAAATTGGCTTTTAATCCCATTTTGCTATGTCCTTGTCATACCTGGGATGGACTGATCCTATGGGGTAACTAAGTCTCTTGAGTCTCTGTCCCATCATGACTTCAGTGTTGTTCTCAATTTCAGCATTGTTCTCAACCTCTAGTACTGAACTGGCCCACCCCAGGTCATGCTAGTTTGCTGGACTTTTTCAGCAGCCCTATTTGCAACAACAGATCAAAACCAATGAAGAATAGCTAAAACAACACCACCACCAAAGTGAAACTAGAGTTATAAAAGAAAATTAAATTTGCCATTTGGTAGTGACATACCATGTTTTGTTACCTATAGGTTCGCAAAATTCCCGAGCAGCCTCCTGGTGCTATATGCATCACAGTACCAGTTTTTCCTACATTCCTCCTTGCTACATACATTTCATTCAGCCAGGCTGAATTTTGTCATAACTTATCCAACTTCTTATGCAGTAGCCATAACCTCCCATGTGAATGAGGTTCATTTGAATAACAGAATAGATAAAGTCAGAGGATCTAGAAAAAAATCAATTAGAAGTTGCCTTCATCTCCAAGAAGGAAATCCAGCAATTGCCACACAGAGCAGATTGTTAACAGCATGATTTTGCACTGCTCTGCCAGGTAGACGTTCACTCAACAGCATGTACAGAAGATACCTTTCCCTGTTCCACCCGTCTGCATCTGCTCAGTGCAAGTGAGCACTCGGCACTGATTCTTGCTTGGTTTTTACTTTGCATTAGTTAACACTGGCTACATATAGTGCAACGATGAGATTCAGAACATCTAGGATTTGCTGCTGTTTCCATTTGAACTGTCATTAGACAATAAAAGATTCAAGATTAATCAGCTTGAAATGCTAGAGATGTTAAGTGACAAGAAGCTGGGAACAATGATTTAGAAATGGCAGCTCAATTATGCAGCTTAGAGAAAACCAAACAGAGACTGAAATGGAAACTGAAATGCTTGTAATTCATCTTCTTTTGAAGCAAAAGCTGGATAACATTCACTTAACGAGTGAACAGTGCAGACTCAGGTGCAAATAGTGCTGTCTAAAGAGCAGTCTGAAGGCAGATAACAAAGGAGATGAGTGTACAGACTGACTGTGCTCCAGAGGCTTTGAGACAGTTGCAGGAAGGAGACAGAAAAGGAAGAACATTCTCCTTGAGATGTTCTCCACATCACTTTGGCCAACTGAACAAGTCCAAAGGCTCCCATGAAGCAAGGATTAACTGAGACTTTCTTTCTGTTTGTACAGGAAGGAGGCCAACATAATAGCCACAGACCTTGAATAGTCATGATGAATGACCATGTCAGGTTAGCTCCCGGTACACATTTGAGAGGACTAGGCTGAGTTCATAGGGTGTTTTCTGAGTCAGTTTGCTCAGCCTTCAAGGATAAGCCTGAACAGCATAGACTTTGAGCTTTGCCAAGGCTGCTCTCAACACCGGCCTCATAGTCCATGCAGGCAGTAGGCATCTGAGTGCAGGCCACCTGTGTAGCACACCTGTACTTGGGTGGGACAGTGGGGTACACTTTCCTGTAAGGAGCAATTCACCTACACGCCAACGGGTCTGTGCCACCTCCCACTCCATGTCTTGCCATCAACTAAGCTGCGAGCGGAGGCTGCCCCAAACGCCTAAACGTATTCTAAAATGTTCTTTGTAAACAAGAAAAACATAATATTACAGACTTGTTTTCTTTGTACTTATAATTATTGACAGCAATTATTCAAAAATCTTGGGGGCGGCTGAGATTTTTTTCCTACCTATCTCAGTTTAACCATATGCTCTTCAAGTCTACATGTCTGGCTAGAGGAAGAATTGCTTAGTGGGAAAAAGGAGATTGAGATTTTTTAAATCCACAACAGAGTTCTCTGTTCAGTTATCAGGAGCAACAACGTTTTTTAATTTTCATTGATGGAATTTCTTATACATTGACATGGCCATAAGAGACACTTCATCTATAATTCTTATTATTTTGTAATTTTTGTAATAATTTTAGTAGTAATTTATTTAAAAAGTTTTACAAAATTTACAAATTTTTTAAAATACTAATTGTTTGTATTTTTGTAATAAAGCTATGGCCAATGCCCATTAAGCCTAAAGAGCGTCTGAGAGATTTCTGTGCCACCTACCAACTTCTTACAACAATTAAGGTGGAAAAGAGATGTTCTTTGCCCTAACAGAGCAGGAATATGTGAAGCCACAACTGTGCTACTGTCTCTGGAGGCTAGTGGTATCCTGTCCTGGGGTGCACTAGGAGGAGTCTTGCCAGTAGGTCAAGGTAGGTGATCCATCCCCTCTGCTCAGCATTGATGAGGCCACCCCTGGAGTGCGTGTCTAGGTGTGGACTCTTGAATACAAAAGAAGCATGAACATACTGGACAGAATCCAGTGAAGCACCACAGAGATGATTAAGAGACTGGAACATCCTCTCATATGAGGACAGGCTGAGAGAGCTGGAACTGTTTGGCTTGGAGAGGGCTCAAGGGGGAAATGTCATCCATGTATATAAACACCTGAAGGGAGGATGCAAAGATGATGGAACCAGGCTTTTTTTCACAGGTGCCCAGTGACAGAACCAGAGTCAACAGGCACAAACTGAGGCACAGGAGGGGCCCTCTGAACATCGGGAAACACTGTCTCACTGTGAGGGTATTCAAGACCTGGCACAGGTTTCCCAGAGAGGTTGTGGAGTCTCAGTCCTTTTGAGATATTCAAAAGCTTCCTGGAAATGTTTCTAGGCAGTTGGCTCTAGGTGGGCCTGCATTAACAAGAGGGTTGGACCAGATGACTTCCAGAGATGCCTTCCAACCTCAACCAGCCTGTGATTCTGTGAAGGACTGTCTTAATCTATACTTTATGAATGAATCCCATGGCCTGTTTCTTCATTGCCTTTATCATTCTCAGAAATTACTGAAAGCAGTATCAAGAGCATGAACATGCACAAAGCGAAAACACAACAACTGCCAGAATCCATCTTACATCTGCTCTGATGTAAGTCACTAGCCCAAGATATTCTATATTTTGCATATTTTATCCCATTTACAAACCAGCCAGCCACCTTCTAGCCAGGAAAAGTTTACCTCACAAAATGTTAGATCTGTTTTCCCCTTCGTTCAAGATAGCCTAGAATAGCAGCAGTATTTGAACAAACCAAATCACAGTGCCTCAGAGCATGGAGAAGTAGTACCGCAGTGGTGTGATTTAGGGAGCTGCCTACAAGTGGCAATAGCATAGCAATGACTAGCTGAGGTATTTCTAATACATCTATTAGCTTGACACACGGCAAATATAGATGTTCTTCATTTCACAGACAGAGAAACTGAAGCACAGAAAAACCCATTAGTGATGTGTAATCAATGAGTCAGAGTAAAGAAAAGGAAAGGAAGGATATCAGGAAGATCGTTATGGCTGAAATGAGTGAGAGAACAAAGAGCTGTGAAAAGTTTGGCTGAAAGGCTTGTAGTGATCTTAATGTGTACTTAGCTATTTAAATGCACAGGAATGGCACACTTAGAACTGAGAAGTTTGGTACCTGCGTTTCTAACTTGCTAGAGCCAAGCGATTCTGTTTTCCTTGAGTCAGTCATAAATTACTGACTCCTTGAGTCAGTATAAATTACATAAATTACATTTGGATGTAGGGAAGAAGCAGCAATAGCTCTAAAACAGAGTGTAAGTATCTTGATATAACACAGCATCTACAAAAACAGCTGTCTTCTCAGCTAAATTCACTGAGAATGGTCCTGATTTTTGTTCCATTCTTTTTTGTTCCTTCCTATGTAATTTAGCTTAATATAACTACAATCAGATTTTAACCCTTGGAGTTCTACACATGTTCCAGCAATAACATGGATCTAAGACCTATGCTTATGCTGTTCTTACACACTTCAGATGAAGTTCACAAAATCAGTATCGGGTCAGAATTCCCCATCCACAGGGACCAGTAGCAATATATAGCCATCATTTTACACAGAATGAAATAAGCCATAGCAACATATCACACTTAAGAAACAAATTGAAAGCATGAACCAGAAGGCCAAGAGTAAGGTGGAAACTGAACTGATAGCTCTTGATTCTTTTTCTGAAATGAAGGAAGGTGTATGACTTATGACACAGGAGCACAGGAATATAATGAAAATATTTTTGCACATATGGGAGGAAGACTGTGGTGGTAAAAAAAGAATTGAGGGAGAGACCCAGTCAAGTAAAGCTGTATGAAAAACTGTTCCCCTCCTGTGAAAATTCAGATGTTTCCCTTGCTAAATCACAACAATCAAAATCTCAACAGTAGTCACAAATGAAATATGTGCAAAAACCCATGACTAGACAGAGAGGTCACTCTACACCTTTTGAAGATCATGCTTAAGGAGTGGCTTAAGGAAATGTCATGGTTACAGGGGCTGGG
>NW_008598061.1:0-3152 GCF_000691845.1 Merops nubicus
TGGAGGTCCCTTCCAGCTCAGACATTCCATGATTCTATGATTCTCTTCCCTTCCCACAGGCAGATGCACTCCCCTCCTCTGCTGGCTCAGAGCTGGTGGTGCTGCAGGGTGGATAAGGACAGCCAGGTCTCCTGGTGCAGCTTGTCCCACTGGTTACTCACTCACAGGTCACAGAGGAATGGGGCTTCTGAACAGTGAAACAGTTTGAGACTGCCAGAAATGGATGTGACTGGGGAGCTGCCCAGATTCTTCCTGGCCTGGAGGAAGGTCCAGCAGCCCAGTGTGCGTCCTTGCACTGTGGTTTTTTGTTGTTGTCACAACACCAGAGCAGTGCTTCATCTCTTTGCCCCTTTACAAAGACCCTCACAGACCAACACATCTCACTCCCTATCCCCTCCAGTCCCACTTACACCAACTATTGAAACCCTCTTTGAACCCTTCCCTGTGGGGAAGCATCGTGGGCTGCTCAACAAGACCCCAGGCTGGGGGGTCAACAAGACCCATCTAGGGGGCTAGACCTGACCTCTGTCTGCCACTGGTGCAACATTTGTTGGTCACATCACTTCTCTGAGCTTGAAGGACTGTTTCTCCTCCACTAGGCAAAGCTGTAGAATACATGGCTGGGGTTTTTATAGGGCAGGGACCTGCAACTGCAAACGTGGCCTGTGAGGTTCTCACTATTGCAGGAATCCCAGTCCTGGCTTCTGCCTGTCCACGCTCTGCCCTCAGTGACTCAGACTGGGTGAGTCTATCTGTATGTGAGTTTATGTGTATGCTTGCAAGGTCTTTTTTATGAACAATATTAACTCTTTTTCTTACCTGCCTATCTTGTAATAAACAGTGTTAGGGTTGGATACTTTTCTGTGGGTTTTCTTGCTTTATCCTGATGACCAGTAATAGCTCTATAACTGCAACAGAGTTTTCCTTTCTGACATAAGATTCAAAGTGTTATAATGATTTCTCAGTCAGAAAGAGAAAAACCTGGTTTTCACTTTTGTGACTATAAGAATGAAATTAAATGATTGGAGAAGTCATAACATAAAGCCAGTCAAACCCTCAGTTTTCTCCAAGAAATAAAAGTCATGTCTAAGAGTCACATTTCAAGGTAAGATCTGCCTGGGTGTGTGCTCCCTTTTCATTTGGAAAGAAATTCCCAGCTAGTGCCCTTTCCATGCAGCTTGAGAAATGTTCTCAGTCTGCTGCTGTGCAGCTTTCGGATGATTTCAGCTTCTATAAAAAGAAGATGATCTCATCCTCAGGACTTAAAGATGTATTACCCTGGCTTTCCTCCTTGCCAAGCACAAAGAGGAATTTGAATTTATGAAGCCTGATGTGACTATAAAAAGATTGACCTGAAGGACAGAGATACATTAGCTTTAACCCCTTCCCTGCTTCCAGCCTGCACATGCTTCTGGCCTGGCAGGAAAAACAATCCTTGTGCAAGCAGCTGTGAGATGAGATTCACACCAGGTTTGCACGGTGGGCTGCAGAGATGCTGCAGTGCTCCACTGCAGGCAGAACTGCTCCCTCTGAGCTACAGTGTCACTGACCTGTGGGCCCAGACAGTGTGTAGTGTGCTCAGCTAGAGAAAAAGGGACTGGGATAGACCCCCCAGTGCCTGGATGAACTGTGAGTACTGGTGGCCTTCCAGAAGAGAGGCATTCCATATTCCAGGTACTACCTGTGTTATAGGTATCAACATTTTCAAAACCAGGGAAGTCCAGTTTGAACCATGAAGTCATATTTTGGAATCCTCACTATGATGTGATTTTTCAAAAGACCTGTGACATATTGAAGTCATATTGAAGAAATACTTAAGGTGCTTAGAATTTGAGGGTCAAGCTCTACATCCAGGGGCCAGATACTAAAAGGTCCTTAGGCTCCAGAAACCTCTTGATGATAAATTGAGGATTTAAGACCCTGACACTGGGCATCAGGGTTGTTTTTGTTTTCCCTTGTGTATGCAGTAGGACTGATTGCAGTGTAGCCATGTCACCTTGGCTGCCTGTTTGCATTTTTATAACACAAGGATGCTTTTTTTTTGCAATGTCATTTAATAATCTTAGTCTAATTCCAGAAAAATATGTACTGTCTTGAGAAAAAAAATTGTGCATAATCCATCTTGCATCCAGAGTTTAAAATTGTGTGTATTCTACAGTAGTTTCCCATGAAGACAAGGTCCAAGATGAGGTGGACTGTAATGCAGAAATGGTCAGCAATACTGCATTTATTGCATTTCCTAGCTAAATATTCAAATCTTTATATTTTATCACTACTTTTTTTCACTACCACTGACAGCACGTGCCTCAAACTGCAATCCAGCCCTGTCTTTACATTCCACTTCTTTCTATTCCTTTGCATCTTAAGAAACTTCTGAATAATTTCATCCAGTAGTTTTAAAATAGGCCAAAACAGGTGCTGAGTTGTCCTGAACACAATAGGTGTACTAACAAGAAAGTTTCCAATATCCCAAAATATTGGCTCAGACCTTGCTGCCATGTGCAGCACTTCTCATTAGGGATATCACTCTTAATTTATTACAACTGAAGAGACAGCTCACGTGGAAACCCCACAGAAAAAGGTGATTTCAAAAGAAATCATTTTATCCTGTGAGCAGTAGGTGCTGATGTTATGATTTTGGTTGGAGGGGAAAGAGAGAAGCTGTGGATTGCTCTTGCACCAAGCCCATTTTCCCTTAGGTTTCTCATTACCCATTCCTCAGTCCTGTCACAAGCAGAGTTCAGAAGCTTTCCAAGCACTCTGTAAATTATTGAGTGTCACATACCAGGGAAATGCACAGAGCAATAAAAGGGTTCTCAAATAATAACAATTGCAAATAAAAATCCTTCACGTTTTTATAATATCTTTCAACAAGCCCATTCAAAAAACCTTATTTAACATTAATGAAGTTTTGAATCTCTTAAAGGAAGATGAAAACTACTACCAGTATGTGGTTTACTGGTAAAATATAGCTGCTGTCAGGGTGCAAAAGAACCCAGCCATGTAATGACTTGCTGGAACATTACAGTTCAGAAAGGGAGGCATAAGGATTCTGCAGCTGATAACACAGGCTGAAATACCAGGAGCTAAATACAGAATGATCTCAGCTGAAAGTTGGCCAGAGCTCCAGATATTACTTTTTCTGAAGAAGG
>NW_008598061.1:3168-13359 GCF_000691845.1 Merops nubicus
TGCTGAACCCTTTCTAACAATGATGCCATCACCAGAAGGGAACAGAAACTTCATTAAACTATAGCTAAACATTTTCTTTTATGATAAAAAAGTGTGTTTAGGGAGGATAAACCCATAATTTGACCTTACTTTTTGGGCTTGAATTCTGAAAGTTTGGATTTTTACATGACTTTTGCTGGAAACACCAAAATTCAAAACTAAAAGTGGATTCTTCTCCCTTGTGCATCCTAGTTAATTTGCTTTTGGGGGTATCTAGCAAAAAAAAAATTTAGTAAGGAACAAACTTCATTGTTTGAAAAAACATATAGTGAAAAAACCCAAAGTTGAATTTGCAGTAGCCTGTCCTGGTTTATCACTTTCATGTCACTTATTTAATGTTGTTTTATCAACAGATGCTTAGACCTATGAAGAAATTTGGACTTCATTTGCAAACAAATCTTCTCCTTTTATACCAAAGCCTCTGTTCAGAGCACTTCCCATTTATGAATTGCCAAAAAATCTAGATGCAGATACCTTGAGAGAGAATGGCCCTTAAAACTGGCATCTCATTTTCCTGTGCACACGTGGTCCCTCTGAAATGTCAGTAAACTGGGAGGCAACTGGAACTGCTACACAATTAAAACCCAAAACCAACCACCCCCCACATTTATCACATGATTTATAAAATATATTAAAGTCAGAAGAATTCCTAAAAGAAAAGATAAACATGAGGAGAGAAATGGGTGTCCTGAATTATCCCCCTGCCCTTCCCAGGCAGTCGTTCTGGGGTAAATCCAAGAGCATCCTGGCAGCAATCTTCCAGCTGCCTAAGGCAATGTCCTCTGAAAACAGGGGAATTTTATGGTGGACATTCAATCAGAAAAGCTGGGATCTAAATGGAGATGGGGAGGTGACCTTGAGCAGCACCCCTGAGGTTGAGGTCTGTTGAGTCAAGCCCCAAGGAGTGCAGCTAAGAAGTGCCTGGGACAACCCCAGCCCAAAGCTATGCATACTCAGGCTGTGTTTCTTGCTTTTATTTCCAGTTTTAAATGGAAACTTAACTCTGTCTTGTTTGAATAAACCAAAGGGTTTCAGTTTTGAGCTTCTTTGTTATTTAAAATTAATACCACCAAGCCTGACAAATTACAACTGGTTTTGATTTCTCTAGAGGTACATACTCCAATGAGGCCAAAGCCAGGGAAATGAGGTGGGCATTCAAAGAACTGGGGTATATCTTCACCCAAGCTGAAATGTCAGTGTGAGGTAGGACACAGGGAAGAATTCATCCCCAAGAACTAGAAGAAAGACAATGAATAGCTTCAGGGAAATCTCAGCTTATTGAATGCAGGTTGCAGTTGACCCTGAATCAGCAGTATTATAATCAGCACTAGTTATGTGTCATGAACACAAGAAATAAAGTAGATTCTTTTCCCCTTTTCTTCCCAGCTTCTTCTCCTTTATCACAAAAAGAATGACATTAATGATGCATTTTTGAAACTCATTACCTTTTGAGCAGGAATCCCCAGATGAGACTGCTGGAAGCATGCAGCCTAATTCCAGCCTCTCTCCTTCTGGCATTAAAGAGGCTGATCTCAGACACACAATGCAGAAACACACTAGAAGCAGTTAGTCTGGAGTTGCATTACACTGGAAAACTTCAAGAAAGGGATGTTGAGATTGAGGTAGAGTGATTTTCACAGTGAACCTTCATATGCTGCAGAAAACAATAAGCTGATTTATAGCTTTATAACTGTTTGAGATGAGAATATCCCCAAATTTTCCAGATGACAAATGGACAATTCATAAGCAAGAGCCTGCTCAGGAAAACACTGACCAGAAAAAGGTGTCTAGTGGTAGTGTGAGAGGCTGAAACCTCCTTACAGACCAAACTCAGTCGTTGCTGTTGGCACTGCAGCTCTCCAAGCAAGTGAAGAGAGCAGCCTCTGTGGCAGATACACCTCCCTGCAATGACAATGCCTTTCATCACCCACTCCAGAGATCAGAGGACAAGAAGAGTTTGGCAAGGCATAATCACAGAATAATTAGCAAATGCTGACTCAGGCATGAAAACAAGGCAAAAAAACCCCTCCCTCCTAGAATTCTTTGGGAGAAGCTGACAGAAATATCCTAACGGCTGCTTGGAGCAACAGTTCAGTCATCCAGCTGTGCCAGAAATACTTGTCTCCATAAGGAGATGGGAAAGGGCTGGGATGTTCCATCACTGAGATTCCAGTTAGCTAAAATGGGGATAAAATTGGTTAAGGCTTAAGCTGATTCAATCAGCTGTCTTTAAATGTAAAAGGCAGAGTAGAAATCATTTCAGGCATGTCCTCAGCCACGCAGTCCTGCCAGCCTGAGGATGCACCAACTCAGAAGCTGCATCCAGCAAAGCTTCTCAAGAGCTGGTTGACACACATCATTTCATTTCTATTTTGGCTTCTCCCTTTTGAGTCAATCATTTTTGTGTTGAGAATTTACCATGGTACACCCATCAATGCAGTGAGTGATACACACGTGAAGTTGTGTAAATCTTTTACATACCAAGAGCAAACCCTTTTATTTTCATGGTGCTAGGGCACTAGAAACTAGGCACGTGGCCTGTCTTCTAGTTCTTGTAGCTAGCTCCCTGTGGTTATGAAGACATAAAGCTGTGTGGCTTTTAACCCCTTCTCCAAGTCACCCAGAAGGTGACCCAGCTCCTCTCTGGAAGCCAACTCACAGTAGTACCATGGCACAGCACCTGAGCTAACCTGCTGCTTCTCTGCAAAACCTCTTCTTAAACTCAGCATTGCATTAATAGATTTGTTGGATATTAGTCCTTTATAAGGCAAATCCTGAACACAAACTGGAAGCATTTCCAGCTCTTTACATTTGGAGCACCTCAGGCAGTCAGTGCACGCTCCAGGAATTCTCACTCAGCCAACACCACTGGTCTCTCATTTAGTCTGGGTTTAGAGGGCCCATCTGAAGAAACTGGGAAAAAACCCATTGAGAAAAATCACAGCTAACCTGTTCACCAGAAGAATTTCTCTTTAAACCAACTGGTTAGTGATTGCTTTGTGTCTTTCACCTCCTAGTTCAGTTGCTGCTGTTTCACTGTGCAGTTTATAGCCACGAGTGTGGGGGGGGGAAGAATAAAACTTGCAGGCTAACAAAGAAGTCTTCTTATATCTAGACTAATAGAAATCCTCCCCTTCAAAATCCCTCAGCAGCTTACTACGGATGGTTTATATATTAAAAGAATGTGTATTGTGTTCCCAGTAATCTCTTTGACATCTTCCTGTGGTTAGCATTTGTCTTTATTTCTTGAACCAATTGATGTTTTACAGAAATGCACTGAATCTTTTGAATGTGCCACTACCATTAAGAAATATTTCATATTTATTGGTATTCAGCCCAATTAATCATTGAGAAATTATTAAAGGTGGCATGCATTAGTTTGTTGTTCCATTCCTCAACAACTGTTCTCCACTCATCTAAGATCATGGCATTCTGTGGCATGTCTACCTGCTGTAGAAGCTGTTAAAGCTATTTTAAGAAGTATATAATTGTAATTTTTTAGCAACATGCAAAGCACTAGCTATATTTCCACTGACAGTTTCATTTATGTATTCATTCTGAGGTTTCAAATCCACAAGTAATATACCTGTGGCATTGCCCAATACTATTAAACATAGCTCAAGTACCTTTCATGATTCATTATCTGGTTGTTCTCCAACACATCTTCCTAAATTCTCTTTAAACTAGAAAGTGTCAGGTACAGCATGGAAGATGAAGCTTCCCTCTATCTGCCAGAACACAATTCCTTAGAGCAAATCACTTATCAAAAGTGATTTCCTGGTTTTGTTTTTCATGTAATTATATTTGCTTGCTTTATTAAGGATAAAATATTCCATTTAAAGATCTAACCAGTGCAGTGCAGAGAATACTGGAGTGGAGGGCCTGAAATCCTGAATCTGTGTCTGACTCTTCTACTAAATTCCTTTTGTCTGTTGGGATATTTTTTGTTCTTTTGTTTTTAGGTCTTACTGAGTCACTTTCTTCTCCCACCTTCTTTCTCTCTGTGATCTCAGGAAATGCAAAACTCCTTTTGCATTTCCCTGAAACACTCCTGATCATTTTAATTGGCCAGATTGCAGTATAAATGTGTGTTTTGTCCTAACCCAGATGCTTCCCATTATCCTGTGACTTCTGGGAGCAACAGCTTGGGAGGTGTCAGAGCTGAGTAAGAACACGTGAAAACAAAGGGATAAAAATAAAGTGGGACAGGAAGAAAACTAGGGAAAAAAAGAAAATACCTGAGTTTTTAAATACAAAGAAACAAAAGGCAAAATAATGACTACAAACTCATTATTTTCAGGGTGGTTTCCCTTATGACCACAACTCATCCATACTGCAAACTATTTTGAGGTGCAAAAGTTGGCAATGTAGAAAGCTCAGGTAAAGTATTAGGCAGAAGCTACAACTGCTTAGGCTGCATGAGGTGAAGAAGTTCTGATGATTTGCAAAGCACCCATTATTTTGAGGGGCAAAAGTTGGCAATGTAGAAATCTCAGGTAAAGTATTCGGCAGAAGCTACAACTGCTCAGGCTGCATGAGGTGAAGGTATGTGAAGTTCTGATGATTTGCAAAGCACCCATATCCCTAATTAAACATCCAGTAGCAACTGAGCTGCTCCCAGCTATTTGCAAAAAAAAAAAGTATAGCTCTAGAGAACCCATCCAATATTACTTTGAATCTGAGTCTGAATTATCCAGTAGTTTTTCTAGTCACCTCTAGTCATTCCTACTGGAAATAAACTCTCCAGGTAACACTTTCTTAATTCAAAATCAAGATGAAAACCATGGAAGAGCTTTACTTGTTGAAATGTGGTCAGTGAAACTAGAAGGGCACTTAGTTCACTGCTCTCCATGCTGGTGAACATTGCTGAGGTCATAAAGAAGACTTCTCCATCCATGTTAATCCTGGTTTTCCATCTATGATTTATCAGTTTTCTAGATTAAAATCAGTAGATTTACTTCCTTAGTATTGTTCAGCACAGGGATTCTTTTGACTGACTTCTTTCCTTTGATCCTTGGGCTGCCCAAAGGCATGTTTGTCACAATGGATACTTTGGCTTCACTTCCTTTGAAGCTTCACAGCTTTCCATCTTCTCTGGATAAAGCTGATGGGTTATTTGACAATCTCAAACTTGCTGAGAATTCATTACAGACATTAACAAATGTTCTCCTGAGGTGCTTGTCTTCAGAAGGCATTCTGAGCTTTTTCAGAACATGGGTGGATTTCAAGGTTTCACAGTTAAAAGATAAAGGGTGAGATAATTTTTGAGTTCAAGGTTTATAATCTGTAGTCTTTTTGGAGTTGATGGCAGCACCCCTTGTTTTACCTACTCATGAAATGATTTCTTTCCTTCCTCACTAGTTTCAATACAAGCTAGTTTACCATCCAGTTCAAGGTAAAAGCTGCTGTGGTGGACATGCAATAATAGTATGATGGATTTAATTCACTCCTCATTTAACATTAACTGCAATCTAGCCAGAGAACACTCTGGAATCTCAGCTCTTGGATTCCCACCACTCCCAGATGTCCTTTGCACCTGACCCTCTGTTGTTTGTGAGGAAAGGCAAAACAGGAGCTTCACTGGAGCACCTGAAGGTTCCTCCTCAAGCCTGTTCTTATCAGCAGAGGTTCAAGAAGCCCAGTGGTTTCTCATCCTGCCTGTAGGAGAACAGTTTGGTTGAGTGGCCATGGGCTACAGCTTCATAGAGTTGAATGGTTGCCCAGGGAGGGGGGTGAGTCCCCATCCCTGGGGGTCTTTAAGGCCAGGCTGGAGGAGGCTCTGGGCAGCCTGATCTAGTGGGAGGTGTCCCTGCTCATGGCAGAGGGGTTGGAACTGGGGGATCCTTGTGCTCCCTTCCAACCCTGACAGATTCTGATCTGTTTTAGCAGAGCACTTAGTAGTGTTGGCTTGAGGGTTGGACTTGATGATCTTGGAGGTCTCTCCCAACCTAAAGGATTCTATGATTTTAAGCTTTTCTGAAGTACCAGGGGTTTAGATGTGAGTGTTTTGTTTGGCAATTACCATGTGATAGTACTGACTCTGAGAAAGAGTTTTGGGGACAAGGCTTGTCTGTGGGAGGCCACTTCACTAGAGGGAGCCATGGACCATTTCATTACCAGTTAGCAGCTCCTTCACCAAAACCAGAATAGAACTCTCTTCTGATGCCCTCTGAGTCAAGAATTTTCTTCTGTGCCACACAGACTGACCCTGGTTTTGGAAGAAAGATATGATAAAAGGCAGAAAGGTTTTCTGAGAGGCTGGCAGTCAGTTGAGTACTGGCTACAAGAGTAAGAATTAGGCTTTTCTGTACTTAAATTGTTCACCTCACTCCCACTTCAGGCTTTGATTGTCTTCTCTTTCTTTCTAATTTATGTCTATTTTTACATGGAATGCATTGAATGCAGAGTATTCCTTTTAAAAAATACATTATAACCTTAGCTAGAAGAACTCTGTTACAATCAAAGGCAGTTATCTCTTGCAAACTGATATGAATGGTCATTAATTTTGTTAGGCAATATCTAAACCTCCAAAAATGCTTCGTTAGTGGGAAATAAAAATGATTGTAATTAAAGGCCAGCTACTGCTTACCTCAGAAGTAACTCAGTTACAGTAATGGGTATAAAATAAAGTGAAATAAATCCCCTAAGTAAGAACAGAATCAGATCCTGTACTACAAGAGCATAAATTCTGAATATTAAAATTTAAAGCCTGAAGAATAATATCTATACTAGCATAAATTCTACCTTTGTAACCCTTCTAACACAGGGAAATGGCTGGAAAAGAGATGACACTGTTTTAGATGCTAATGTTCTCTCAGTACTCTTCAGAAGGCACAATTTAAACCCAAAAGAAAGCCTAAAATGATTCAATCTCACACCTGGATGTCACAAAACGCAGCTCTTGAATCCCTGCTGTGTTATCTAACTTCTGCCTTACAGTTGTGCAGTGATCTGAATTCACCAATGACTCATTAGTGCATCAGCCATCATGCCTTGTTCAATTAGGACATGTTCATGTTTCAAAAGTCACTCTCAGTTTTTTAACAAAAAAGGCTTTGCCAGGCTTCATTTTCCTGCCTTGCTTCCTCCTGCCTTTCTCCTAGAAGAAGGAGATTAGAGTACCTGCTCTTTTTCTTCCTGCAGAGGCTCTCATGTGCTGGAACCAAGTTCTCTCTTTATTATTTTTGGCCAAACTGAAATCTTTGGGCTAAGAAATTTAAGGAATTTTATGCATCATTGCTTTGAGTGATGTCCATCGTGTTGTCCTAATATTTTAGTAAAGATATCTCCCAATTTCCACTTACAAAGAATGATGACATGAGTGATTTTAAAATCAGCATCCCAATGGCAGTTTCTGGGGTTAGTTCCCTCCTCCCTGTGATTTTTCAGTCCTTCTCAGAGGGACTGATGATGAGCTTCATGCTCCCCAGTCCACTGACAAGCTTCACCTTCCTTGTTCAGCTGTGGAACCTTTGCAGCTGGTTGTGCATCTTCCTAAGCTCTCAAGCTCAGCGTGTGTGTTCCTTTGCCTCTATCATTATACACCTTTGGGCCAGTTTTACTGTCACCTGCAATTTTCTCAGCAGTGTCCATTGCCTGTCAGAAATGACAGCTTTCTACTACTTCCATTTGTGCTACTTCAGCAGCTCTTGGGTACCACTTGGGAAGAAATTCTTGTGTGCAAATGAAATTACAGAATTCTTACATACTTCTTGATTATAACTGCCTACATAAAATACATGGAATGTGCCTGTATTTAGGACATCCTTGGTGTGCCTCAAAGACATGTAAGTTCTCACCTTACAGACCTTTTCCTGAAGCTAAACATGTTCCAGGATGTTTTTATCTGTAGCAGTGATGCTCCCATGTGTAAGTATTGAGTATGGAAGTTTTTAGCTGTAAAATGCTTTGGAAGTACAAAGTACAAAAACACCTATTAATTTCCTGACCTCAACCAATAAATTCTCATGGTCTTAGATACTATTCCAGAGAGACTATTCTCCTAAAATGAATGTGTGGTTTCTTTGAAGAAAATAATCTTGGCTTGTCCAGGCAGCAGGGTTTTTTTTTTTCAATTTATAAATGAAGCACCTCTGCAGCCAAACCCTCCTCCTTCAAAGGTACAGTTAAATCAATGTTTGCTCTTTCCAAGAGGTGATTCTCTTTTTTTTTCTTCTGAGATTTTCAACTGTTTCACTCCTGTAATTGATTGCTTCATTTAGGATTAGGTTGAACAAGGGATGTTTATCTGAGGCATTGCCTTGTGGAGATCTGTCTTTTATCGATCCAATGACTGATGTGTAAAATCTGATGGCTCTCAAAGAATTTCTTAGGTGCCAATGCAAATTAATAAGGTTGCTGTAGAAATGTTGTCAGACTGTGATGAATCTATTGACTCTTGTTTTCCCAAGAAGCAGAAGGGCAGAGTTTTTTACAAGAATTGCCCTTGAGAACTTCAAAGCATAAGGAAAATAGTGGAACAAAGGAGGGAAGATCACAACAAAGGCAGAGAGAAATCAGCCAAGCTTTGATTTAGTGCAGAGGGGTGGATGTTGTGTATCAGATACTATTATAATCTCTATCTGCTGATGAGTTCTATGACATCTGTTCCATGTTGCCAGACTCACAAAGCATAAAGACCACAGGCACTCTCAGGGTAGAGCAGTTGAAGTACATCACAATCGAGTGACTTGCCCAAGTCACACAGAACCCTGGAAGAGATTCAGAAACTGGAGTTCCCAAGGCCCAATTTAGCAACTTAGCCAGAAGTTCTCCTTGGATGACATCCTCATGCATTAGGGGCCGTGACAGGGGACAGAATCTGGACCAACCAAAGGGGAGTTTCATTATTCTTGCCAATACATATGACAGCAACTGAAGGAAACATTTACTTCCCAGACACAACATGAAGAAGGCACCTTGCTTGTAATAAGGGAGAGTGGGAAAGGGGCAGCATGCAGACCAAGATTTGCAAGGGCAGAGGGAATAGAAGCAAGGAGAAGGAGAGAACCCAAAATGAGCCAGGGGCAGGGGCCCATGAGGAGGAGGCTTGTTGTTGCAGTGGCAGAATAAGCAGCAGCAACACATCCTACTGCAAGGGGGAGGTACCTGGCAACCAGTTTGCACTCAGAGGAACATCAGTAAAAATATATGAGCCTGGGATCTCAGGAGAGCTTTCCTGAGTTTGTCTGTGTTTGGCCATATAGCAGAAGGTGCTCTCTATTCCTTCCATACAATGGGACGTGTTCTGGGCTTCCCTTTTGTTTTGCCTTAGAAAACAAAATAAACTCCCTTTCTAAACAGGGAAAAACAGAAAAGAAAAACTCCCAAAGTCTCCTCAAAACCTAAAATGCAGAGCAGGGATGAAATAATCCCTGAATTCACTAGGTGGCAACACGGAGTAAGAAATCAGTGCTGGAGTCTTCAACCAGAACATCTGGTTGGTTCTGCAGAGCCCCTTGTCCCTTCATCACCACCAAACAAACCCGAGTCCTGGGTGATCAAATGACCCCCTTCTAAACACTAAATAAAATACACTCTCTGCAGATGTACAAATACTGTCTCAGTTGGCCAGTGCCCACGTTGACTATCACCACATTGATCTGGTTTCACTCACAGCCACCTTGATGTGGCTTTGATGTGGCATTGAGGCTACCAGCTTTGACGTCAGCCTTGGATCTGTAGCTGCCTTGGCCTCCTGAAAGCAGAGCAATTGCTTTCCAGTCAAGCAGCTTAGGAGTGGGGAGGAAAGAAATAATTAATTTTCTTGAAGTATAAATCAATTACACGTGTTGAAATCCTGTATTGAAGATGGGTTTCTAAGGGAGACATGGGCTTGCCCTTCCCTTGTTCCCCTAGAGATTTAAGTCAGTAAACAACGTGGCATGGGATTAAAATGTGTATTTTCCTTTCAGTTACAATATATGGGTTTTGTCTTGTGCTGGGTAAACCTCTAAACTGGGCCATTTATAGAAAGAAGCAATATCAGCATATGATTCAAACTTAATGCTCTTTTAATTTCCTTGTCAATGGAAGCAACTCTACAGAGGTGTCAAAGCTCTGAGGGCACAAATAGGCCTTGATGTTCCTGACCAGCCTCACCTGGGGGCTCCACCACACCCCCTGGAGTCTATTTAAGCCCAGCCTTGTGCC
>NW_008598062.1:0-32967 GCF_000691845.1 Merops nubicus
CCGGCCCCGGCGGGAAGGGCGGTGCGTTGGGGCCGGGGATGGTGCTTCAGGACCGGCACAGGCACCGGGAGCGGCACCGGGGCCTTTCCTGCCTAGGCGCGGAGGGAGGACGCTCCTCCCCTCACACGGTTCCTCACCGCCCCCTTCCCCCGCCGGCCTGGGACGAGCCTTGCCTCCACCCCAGCTCCGCAAACAGTTGTTGTGCCCCTTCTTCCTTTCCTGGCCCCGTTTCAGGCAGTTGCCGCTTTCTGCCCTTGAGCAAGGTAAAAGCGGGAACTGCGTCTGTAGTTTAATAAAAGCCTCATCTTAAAATAAAATCCCCCGACCCCCTGCCGTTGTGTATCCTGCCTTCCAGCTGGGGTCAGTGCAGGATACAAGCCCTTCAGAAATTCCCAATTTTTTTTTCCAGGATAGAAGTCATAAGCTGTGAAAAGGAGGGTGTCTTGCTGTTTCTTTCTTTAGTCTTACCTGCTGCCTTGTCCCTCAACAAGCACACGTTTTCAGCGGAATAAAAGGAGTAATGGGAAGTTTAAATAGGAATAGAGAAAAAAATTCCTACCCTTCAACTGTAATGTATTAAATTCCAGATGAAAAATAACCTTACAATTTATGTTAGCATTAAACAGTGACTGGTTTCATCTCAGACTTACGTGTCCATTTCTACCTTCCCAGACAGGTAAAGTGAAGAGTATTTTGACCATTACTACATTCCACACAGGAGGAAACCATTTTTCAGAGAAAAACTTTTTCCAGATGTAAAATAACATTACAATTTATGTTAGCATTAAACAGGGACTGGTTTCATCTCAGAGTTATGTTCCATTTCTACCTTCCCAGACAGGTGAAGAGTATTTTGACCATTACTACATTCCACACAGGAGGAAACCATTTTTCAGAGAAAAACTTTCTCTGACCAGAAAGATTTGAGCAATTTGAGTGACTGCTCATAATCTGAACGCTTCCAGATAAACAATATTACTAGGAAATAATTATAAAATCTTTCAAGAACAACCTCCTGTCCTTGCTCTATAAAAGATCTCTTGCTAAAAGAATGCAGCAGCTCTTCTCTGTCTCATGGACAGAGCATATTTTTTGCTTCTGCTTTACTGTACACTCTCTAGAAGTCCAAGATCTTTGGTAGTCCAGTTCAACACAAAATAATCTTTTTCAGTTTTCTGAAACTTCACTGTTTTTACCTGTAGTCTCTGCTGTGATGTCCACACACTCCACCATTTTCTCCTCCTTCATCACCTCTAGTTCCATATGTGCTAGATCTTGTGTTCAACAAGACTGGTAAACCAAGTATGTCCTGAAAGCTGGGGAAAAGTCACTGAATTTTGTTAAAAATGGGGGCAGTGGTGGACAAATTTTCATGGGAATTGCTAAAAGAGAATTCAATAGCAGTGTATCAAGTAGACTTAGAAGAAAGATGCCCCATATTTTTGTTAAATGTAGAAGCACATGAATGATGTAGTGCTTTTAGAGGTGTGGATTTAACAGAGCATTGCTCCCATCAGGAATGGTGTTACAAAAGTGCCTGAAAATAATCCCACAGCCTGTTTTGGGGAGTGTTGTACAAGCACTCAGGCTGGAGTCCCTATCTGGAGGAGATTATTGTAATGACAGCATGATTCAAGCACTGGGTGTAAAGTGGGGCACAGTGAGGGTAGGAAAGTGGGGGTGGAGGAACTGGTTAGGATGTACAGCCACCATAAATAAACATAAAACAAAGGAGTGAGAGCAAGAAGAGGGATATTTAACAATGATTAAGCAGAACTGATTCATACAGAATGGCAATTAGTCACCCCAGGCCAGTGTTGCATCTTATTTTGATGGTGCTCAATAATAACAAATGAATAAACAGTCTTCCCTAGCACATTTGTGGGCATGGGCACAACCTTCACCTTCCTCCCTCAGGTACGTGTCCAAAAACTATTTTCCCCTCTGAAACATCAGGATTTGTGAAGTGGCAAGCTGCCTTTTTACCTCTTTATGTAGTCCTAAAATTCTCATCAACCCCTGGCCATCTCAGGGGAGACTGAAGGGGGCACAAAAGACTGGATATTTGTCTGGAGTCCTGACCAGATGCCACCTGATGCTTTTTCTGTAGAGTTCTCCTGGCATTTCTCATGAACATACTTTTGCCACACGTTGTCACTGACATCTCTAATATGTGAGGTGCCCCAAATCCCAAATTCACCTTTCAACCAGTTTCCCAGCTCCTGGAAAGCAAAGGAAACACTGAGTGGCACCTAGTGAGCCAAGCATGAGACTTCATGCACAGCCACAGATAGACTAGTGTCACCTGCAGATGGCCTGAGGACTTTGAGAAGCTGGAACAAGCATTAGAGGGCAGCAACTCCATAACAAAGCTGTTTTGAGGCTAAATGCAGTTAACTTTGAACCTTTGGCCCAAAAGGCGACCTTTGGCCCAAAATGCCAGATTGGGGAGTGAAGAAATTATCAGCCAGAGGGGAATACCCTGAACTCTGGCACCACATTTCTCCCTCAGCTGAGAAGAGCTTGTGTTTGCTAACCTGTTCTTTAGTTTGAGAAAACTGCAGGAATTCTTCCTCTCCTTGTGTGTTTTGCAAATCATTTCAACAGAGAGGATTTTATTGCACAGCATGCAGAAGGTTGTGCAAGACAGTTACAACTCCAGATTTCCCAAAGCCTTAGAAGATTCAAGGTGAGCTGGCTGCTCCATAAAATTGATAGAAGTTCTTTGTTTTCCAGCCCTAGAACCACAGAATCATTAAAGTTGGAAAAGACCTCAAAGATCAAGTCCAACCATCAACACTCACCCACGGGCTTACTAATCATCACTTACCTTTGGTTTGGCAGATCCAAGATTCCTTGCTGTGAACATTTGCCTCCTCATTTGAATTTAGAAATGCTTTGTGTAGCTGGTCTGGCTAAAATAGAGTTAAATTTCTGTGCAGGAGCCTGTACAGTGCCCTGCTTTGGCTTTGTGGCTACAGCAGTGTTGGTAACACTGATTAACCAGTCCTTTTTGGTGTCCAACATGGGTCAAGAGGACTTAAAGATAAGAATAACTAATCAGAGCATGCTAGGTGGGATCTATAAATGTATTGCATCTGCTCCTACAATCAAATTTGCCTTTAATCTAACTTTACATATATGTAACTTTATGTTTGTATGTGAAGAAATTTATTCCCAAAGAGGAACTGATGTTAAGGCAAATACACAAAATAAAATGCTGATGGTTTTCATGCTATTGTCTTTATTTTCCAGTGAAAAACAACAAGTTTGTGACACAGTAAAAAAAAAAAGAAAATATTTGTTTAGTAGTTCTACTTTTTCACTCCCTTAATTTTGAAAGGCATGATCTGTAAGATACAAGAGTTAAAGTCCTGAAATAACTTGGGTAACATCATAGGAGGTTCAAAGCCAAGCTGCTTGGAAAAATCCACCCTGCTGAATGGCATCTGGTGTGATAAGTGGGATTTCTGCAATTAAACTTTTCTTTTCACTAGATGTAGTCATCCTGGGAAAATGCTCTATGCACAAGAGTAGTTCCATTAGTGAAAACACTTGGAGCTAAAGAAGATGAAGATGTTTCTGTTACCCAGTCTCACCTAACCCTCCCCTGCCACCACCAGGCTGTATTCTCCCTGAACAGCTACAGTTCTCAATGCCCTCCTATTCCAGGGAGCTCCCCATGGTCTGAAAGTTTGGACAGGATTGATCATCAGGAGATCTGGATTCTCACTGTGGTTCTGCTGTTGCCATTCCACGACCTACCATAACTCAGGTTAAATCACCTCAGTGCTGGGATGTGTTCTACCTTTGTCACAGCTTAGGTGAAAGACATCTGGAGGTGAGGCCACCCCTACAATCATTTCTTATCACAGCATTGCTGGAATGCAGCACCACAGCTCCATATTTGCATTGGTTTTCCCTCTCAGCCTTAGGGATAGAGAACATCCAACCTGCTGTAGCTTTCTACTCCTCCTCTGTGCTGCAGCAGCATTACAGAATGGAGAGAATCAGGCTCAGGATTAAAGGCAGAGTCTCAACCCCTAGGGATTTAGAACTTAAAACTAAGTAAAAAGCCAGAGGACTGGTTAGAATTAAGAATTGATTTTACAAATCAGAAGGGACTGCTATTTCTGCCCCCAGAGAAAAGAAGCTGTTTTCTAAAGTGTATATTTGTAGGAATGAAACATGTGACAGAGAAAGCTCTCTCAGTTCTTGCTGGCAAAACATTAAGGTCCTTTGAGGAAGCACCCATCCAAATGACTAACTATAATTGTTTCAAGGGCTTTAAAAAAAAATAATCGTTGTTCTGGATGACAACTGCTGAAAATTTAAGAGCTCCCAGACCTGTCAGTCCTTCTCACAGCCAGACCCCCCCCAAAATCACAGCCATAGAGTTCTACCCTAAGGGCAATACCATGAGACCACGTCCTCGGGACGACGCGGATGAACCTGGACAGGATGGGGGGGTTGAAGAAATGCTTCACGTGCCCACTGCTGTCCTCATTACCTGAGAAAACCTGCAAATGCACAAACACAATGAGTTAAAAGGCAGCACTTTATAAAAAAAAATGGTTTTTTCTTCTTAAAATGTTTCCAAGCTGTTGCATTAGCTGTCCAGGGCAGATGGACTGGCTCAGTTCTGGTTCCACATAAGACCACATCCAGTTTCTCCCTAAAATGCTGGTTCAGAGGGAGTTCAGGCCAGCAGTATCAGAGTGTGAATGAATTAAACAGCCTCTGCTTCCATCCACAGCACAAAATTCTAATTTATATGGACTAAAAAACCCAAGCTTCCCTTATTCTACCTCTGCTAAAAGGCCTTGTGGGTTAGGTTGGTGTAAGGTGATACACATGACAGCATAAAGTGTCTGCTCTTTGGGGATCTGGAGCTCTCTGTTACAGCAAAACTTCTCACTATCACATTAATTTCATTTACAAAATCAAGGCAGAAAAATAAAAAGCTGAAAAGAGCCCCTGGGGCATCTATTCTTCATTCAAATTAAATGTCTTTGTGCATTCAGATTAAAGGTTCTCCTTTACAACTAGTGTCAGCTCCTTTTAGCACAACGTTGACTGCATTATCTACAAATTTTGCATTCTTTCCTTTTATCACTGTTAATGGCTATGCCCAAAACCAGATGGATGTTTCTGGAGTAACCCCATCTCTTCAGTATTTCAAGTCCTGTAAGAATCTCTCTTTGGCTGGGCACTCTGCCTTGGGCTTTGACTACACTCAGCATCTAAAACCAAGCAAGAACACAACTGCCTGAGCTGAGGACAATACCTTTGCCTCTGAGCTTGAACCATCTGTGTAGGATTTCCACTCTGAGCCCTGCTCACTGTAGAGGATAATGTAGGTCTTCACAAAGTTCTCAGCAGTTAAGGACTTGGCACCCTGGGTGGTTATAGCAGTTATCTTCTTCATTGTGAGGAGATCAATTTGCAGCCACTGTTGGTTGTTGTTCAACTACAATTGATAAAAAGGGTTGTCTGTTAGTAAAGAGGTCTAGGACTTTTCTTGCTTAAGTGAAAAATCCTCCTTGAAGACAGTTAAAACTCCATCAAAACACATCAAAAATGTATCAAAGAAGAATGAATTTGAGGCAAAAGTCAAAGGCATTCTTGGTGGCCAGTTCACTTCCTCACTGCAAATGGTGTATTTGCTGTCTTAAGATTCCTGCCTTAATTTCCAAAACATACTGAAAAATAAGAATTATCTCCAGGATCACAGTAAAAGACATAATACTAATACCAAATGCTTGTACAAAACATTAGCCCATCTCAAGGTACTTTGTAAAGAAATCCAGCTGCATTTTGAAGACACAGAAGCTCACAGGCCTTGCAGAAACTCATCCACCCCCAGATCCATTGAGCTGCACTGCCTATGAAAAGGGGTTTTTAATCCCTTGGAGCCAAATATTCAACTTGGATTCACCTCCTGAAATTAAAAGGGCTGTTTCTGCAGGGAAGTGCTACAGGCTTGGGCCTAAAGGACACCATGGTTTGATTATTCTAATGCACTTTTTACTTTAAATGGCCTCTTCTTCCCTTAAACCTAAAATTTTCTTCCTGCAAATCATGCTTTTTAGTGGCTGTTCTAATCCTTTCATTTGATTATTGAAAAGTAAATAAGCCAACATCTTCAAAGTGTTTAATCCTTCTCAAAATTTTAAGTCTACTTCATTTTTTGTTATGTTGCAGACAGGTTGTTGTCCAAAAAAAATATAGTTGCCTTTTGTAGCCTGTTTCTTACTTGGCTGAGTCCATCAAATGTTTCAGTTAAGAGCTTTCAGGAAAACTGGCCTTGGGCAGTGCTAGATTAATGGCTGGACTCAATCTTCAAGGTCTGTTCTAACCTAAATGATTTTATGTTTCCAAGATCCACCTCTCAAAATACAATTTCACTGATGTTGCCAAAGCTCAGTAAGTTTTCCACTGGAAGAGCTGAACGGGCTTCTTCACCCAGGATGGCTGAAGAGCTGTGAAGTGCCCCCTGTCAGCTGGGCACTGGAGAGAGTGCAGGAAGCTCAGGAGCAGCAAGGCACCATGAATTTCTCAGCTGTAGGTGCCCTTGTTGTCCCCCCTGTCTCTCAGCAGTCACCTTGGCTCTCCAGGCGTTCACCTTCCCGTCGCGATTGAGGCGGGCGAGCGAGGGCTCCCACGTGCTGAACCAGGAGCTCTTCACAGAGGAGGCTGTCAGCTGGGAGTTCTTGATCTCTCCATTCTCCATTCCAAGTGGCAAAGAGCAACCTGTTCAGAGAAGCACCGTGTTATCTCCAGTTCCTCCAACTAGCCCCAGGCTAAGCGAGGAGTCTGGAATGGAGAAGAGGCAAAGTTTTAGCTTTATTTCACATAAAACATTTCCCAGGAGGGGAGCACCAGCACATGACCTGTTCTTACCATCTAGCTCACAGCCCAGCAGCTCCATGCGAAGGGTAGGCCTGCTGTAGGCCTCAGTTGGGTAGACTCTGAGGTACCTAGCAATAATAGGTGGGTCAAAGATGTTTTCTTTTATCCCATAGGCGTCGGAATTACCTTCAAAAATCTGTTAAAAACAAGAAAAAAGATCCACATCTCATTAATTTAATGCAACCCCAAGGCTGGTTGCTGAAAACTTGCTCTGGTACAAGAGTAGTCTTTTTTTATGCTGTTAGACACATCCATAGTGACAGAACATCTTGTGCTGCAGGGCAACTTGAAATATTTCATGGTCCTTAGCATATTTGGAAACACCTGAAGGCCTCAGTTCAACCCATTTCCATGCACTATCTATGACTGTAAGAAGGCATTACTAGAAGCAAAGGGAGAAGGGAGAGACAACAGAGAACCAGAAGGCTCTAATTTTTTCCACTATCTCTTCATGTCATATAAAACTGTGACCTCACTGCATCACCCAGTGATGCTGCCTGGGTTGTTGCAGCCCCTGAGGCACACACACACACACACCTTTTGTGCTGCAAAGCTGTCTCCTCTGAAGGTGCTCCACTTTCTTTTGTCCTTGCTGTAAACAATAAAGAACTTCTGGACATACAAGGACTTCAAAAACTGCTTGGCTCCCTGTGTTTGTATCCCAGTTAACAGCACTTGTCTTTGAAAGTCCACCTAGAAACAGCAAAACCATGTTTATAAAGCAAATAAGGCACAGCAAAATCCATTGAATTCTACAGAGTAGCTTTGAACCCTGCATTTCAACACCCACACAACACTAGTGCTCTCAGGATAAATAACAACCAGATGCCAGGGTTCAAATTAAGTTTCCAGTTCCACATCAGATCTCCCAATCTTCTCACTCCACTCTCCCTAAACTTGCTAGCATGTCAAAAGTTAGCAGGCCAAATACAACAGCCCTTGGTTGAACTTACACTGCAACACTAGTTGCAAGCTCTCTTTTCTCACACTTGCCAATTTTAATGAGATTTGCCAGAAACCAACTTCCTCCCTAAATCTGGGATCAAATTTGTTATCTGGTGCAAAAGGGATTGGGCTGGAAGAAAAGGATGGAAGAAGTAAGGTGATTGAATGACAGTTCTTGGAGCCATAATTCTCAGCTTAATTTCCCTGTGAAGCCACACTGTGCTGTGTCAAGTTGGACATAAAAGCATCTAAATCAACCAACCATGTTGTCTGATCTTCTAAAACAAGCTGTAGGAAAAATAACCATCCAAGGATGGTCAATCACATGTTGTGCTCTCCATACCTGGATCCAAGGGAGTTCTTCTTTTTTCATTGTAGTGCTCCAAGCATTGTATGTTCCAGAATTGTTTAATCTGGCTAATTTAGGTTCCCAATAGTCTAGACAGAAAATAGGAATAAAAGCAGGAATTTAAAGAGAGGTGTTGGGAAAGAAAAGAGGCTGTGATTAGATATTGATGGTGAGTGATTTAGTTGTTTTCTGATAGCCAAAACACAACCAAGAGACTCCAAAACCATAATTCTAGGATAATTTGGAAATGGTCAGCAACTGAAAGTTGAGAACTGAAGGATGTGTGTCCCCTATACACAGAATTTTACATCAATCAATTTCTCTATCAAATGGCCCCACTTTTATACCAGGAATACACCTGTAAATTACAGACTCTGTCAATGCCCTGGATGCCAGGTTCCCAAATCTTTCCTAAGAGATTTACTTTGCCCTTTCACATCTCATACCACGTGCAAATCTCAGAAGCTTTTTGAACACTTGGTATTCATTTTCAAGCAGAGAACCCAAAGGACAAAAAAGATAAGGCTAAATTTGTTCCAGGCCATCCAGCAAGCCACAGACAGAGGAAATCCTGACTCTCAAGCTTGTAATCCTGACAGTAGACCTGTGACAGTGTTAAAATACAATGATGAAGGCTACCTAAATAGGGTTCACAGTCTCTGCTTCCAGCACAGGAGAGCTTTTTAACCTGATAGTTGATCCACTGCTGAACTGATATTCAAGGTGGATCATGAGATGCCCAAAGAATAACTGCAGTACTTTGCTGAGGCTGTTCAGGAGCATGCCTGGACCTTTCCAAGCATGAACTCACCTATATGGTGTGAGGCATCAATTTGGGAATCAAGGATAACTCCACTTGCTAGACCCATTGGACTCCTGCACCCTAAAGAGAATACAGTAAGTTTGTTGTTAAAAGAAAGGCTATTCCCATATATATTCTGATGGAACCTTCCACAATATCATCACTCAGAACAAGTCTCAGCAATACTGTAACATCACCATTCTCTTCCTAGAGAAGGCCAAGTTAATCTCTGCAGTTTCTCTCAGTGGATTAATCCACTGGTCACTGAGGAAATCTCATTCAAAGCTGACATGCTAAAGGAAAAAAGGTAATATGCCAAGTAATTCAAAGCTAGTATGCTAGAGGCTAAATGTTTTTCTTCTAGATCAAATATACAGTAACCACTTCACCCCCTCCTTGAATGCACAGAGAATTTGCTTTAGGTTTTTGCTCCCAAATTTACTTCTAGTGATCCTGAAAGGGTAGAGATAACTTTATAGCTTGACTCCCCCAGCCAAAAAACACCTTAGCTCAGTACCTTTCTCTATAACCAAATAGGATGCTGCTTGCTGATATTCCCCCACTTCAGTGTCTAAAAGCCACCAGCCAGGTCTCTGGGGTTTCATTTCAATTGTTCTAAATGAGCCTGGAAAAAAAAAATGAAAGAGAAATGTCAGAAACATGATCATTATAAGATTGATGTTAACAAGGCTGGATGATAAACCAATCATCCTATGACTTCCTCTAGAAAAAAGAAATCTGCTACACATTGCATATGCTATCCCTATCCCAATCTTTTTTATTCTTTAGGAAGCAAGTTCTAGCTGGAGACTGAGGTTGGAATGAAGTGACCAGATCAAAACCTTTGCTGCTGGTGCAAAGTACAAAACTGTGGATGCCTGTATGTAACAACAGACACTGCACATTAAATACAGTGCCAAGCCACACAAAGAGTGTTTTTAAGTTTACTACACAATGTAGGGATGTTAATTCTGTGGTGCTGATTATAGTTCTTCCTCCTGCTGCCCCAGTGTGTTGTTCAAGCAATGTAAAGGAGGGATGTAATGAAGCCAGATGTAGAAGTAGGAGATTCAGATGTGTGAGCCCTCCCCTTATGTTCTGCATGCCCCAAGAGCACCAAGAATTGAGCAGGGAGTAGACATGGTTAAGGGTGTTTGCTGCATTTTCTAGAAAGTGTAGTACCTGCTTCATTGCTTGTCTTATATTCCTAGTTAGCAGAGCCAGGAAAATTCTGGTTCCCATTTAAACAAAAGCATATGTAGATGTCATAGTGAAAAGCATCACCTTAAAAAGCTTAAATAGTGAATGAATCACCTAATGTTCACTAAAACAAACTCCTATTATTCTGAGCCAAACCCATTATTTTGATCTTGTTGCTTGGGGTTTTTTTTTTTGTTGGGTTTTGTTTGTTTGTGGGGTGTTGGGTGGTTTGTTTTTTAAACACTTGTAGCTGGCAACACAGGCTTTGTAAGGGCTGTTACTGCACTGTCCTCCTGGCTTCCTTTTTTGAATACTGATGTTTATTATGTATTATTTCCTCCATTCCCATGGTGTTAAATGAGGTGCAAAGTGATTTTCCTTCTCACAGTGATGGGCAAATGAACTGTTAGTGCTCTCAAACTCCTTTCTTACTGTGCCCCAAGCCAACTTCTGTTCACCTTTACATTGGGATGATGGCAACAGACTGCAAAGGTCACTCCTTAGGATTTAGATCTCTTCTGATGCTTACCTGGGAGGAGTGTGTATGTACCAAGCTGATGCTTTGGTTCTCCTTGTTCTGTGAAGGTCTGTCCATGAAAATGAACCACATGAATGTCTTTTGGCCCACCCATGTTCAGCAAATGCCATCGGACCAGTTCACCTTCATACATCCTCAAGCCTTGCAAATTGTAGGTAATCCCATTAATGGCTGAAAAAGAATATATTGTAAGGAAAACTGCTCCCAAAATGGGTCTCTTAAAGTGCTAGAATGTAGTGCAAGATTTCATAAAGTGTTTGGGAAAACCACCACTTTTTCCAGCTTAAAGTGCTACACATTTTATAGTCTATGTACATCAATTCAGAAAAAAACAGGGACCTCACCTGGGGATCTGAGCACAGTTTGCTGGCAACACATGGCAGCCAGAGGAACAAGGAGGTGTAAGAGAATAAATGTCAGATGGAAACAGCAGGCCCAAAAGCAAGGACAGCTGTGAGCTGAGATACCTCCCCCAACACCCCTCCCTCTGCCCCAATAAACTCAATACTTGACAAAATGAAATACCA
Source organism: Merops nubicus (assembly GCF_000691845.1). Classification (NCBI taxonomy): domain Eukaryota; kingdom Metazoa; phylum Chordata; class Aves; order Coraciiformes; family Meropidae; genus Merops; species Merops nubicus. The sequence continues at coordinate 11,274 of NW_008598062.1, forward strand.
TAGAATTTGTGGCACTGCTGCATATCCTGGCTCTTGGCAGCACAAGGCCTTCTAGGTTTGTCAAAGTACCAGCTTTTCTCTTCATCAAAGACCATAAAAAGCAGGAAGAAGTCTCGAGTCGGTGTCCTGCTGTTGGAGTTACTGAAGGTTCCTTTTTGACAGATCAGTATTGGCCCAATCAATCCAGAATTAATATCTTTCTCCTATAAGGTAATCAACATATTAGATGGAATAAATGTGGTTTTAAAAAAAAAACAACTTAAAACCCCACAGTACTCTGTAGAACTGCATCAGGCCCTAAAAATTGAAAGCAGAGACCAGAATTGCTGTTGCACTGTATCTTTATTTTCCCATGTTCAGTCTACCACAGAGTTCCCCAATTTGAATTCTTCAAGAGCTTATAACTGTGCAAGAGATTAAATGTCAGAGGCAAACATCAGGCCCCCAAAAAAAAAGGACAGCTCTCCAGTACATGTTCTGCAGCTCACATTTCTACAGCCATACCAGTAACATCATTGGGAGATAGTTAAAACCCAACTGGACATGGTCCTGGACAACCTCCTCTAGCTGAGCCTGCTTGAGTTTTGGGAGGTGGAAGAGATGATCTCTAGTGATCCCTTCCAACATAAATGTTTCTGTGAATCTGATCAACCCCAGCAACATCACTACTTTGTATTTTGATTTGATGCCTTACCAGATTTAAGTCAGAGTAGTAGATCCAGGACCGACAGACTGCTCCTGACTGCACAGGTCCTGATCTCCTGTTTGCATACCACACGTAGATATAGCTGCTGTTGGGCTGAACTGCATCATCTTCCTTAAACCAAGCAGTAGATTCATCATCATAAATGCTTCCCTCAGAGGACTTTTCATAGAAGAGCCCATGAGCATGGAGGGAATATGGTCTGGATGCCAGATTCTTAAAATAAACCTAAAATGAAGAAATAGATTCTATTAAGCAAATTCAAGCCTTAACCAAAGTCCCCACACAATACATCACCCATGACCTCAAACCAGGGTCAAGACTTGTATAATCTAAGTCTATCCCTCTGTGTTGGAAAACTGGATGAAGAAGGATGAAAGGAAACTGTTCAGTAATGTGCTTCCTCCTGCAAATATACCCACCAGGGAGACAGTTCCTCTCCATCTTTGTTGTTTGTATTAGAACTAACCAACCTATTTACAAAATTTTCAGAGGGAAATACACTTTTTTTTTGACAAATATATACTCATCTCAAACACAAATCTACTAATTCCTTTTAAAGAAATTAAGAAGCTCCCTTTGCATATAAAAAGTATCCTTTCAGTGCAACCTGGGTTTAAAAAAAAATTATTTTTGAGGTTAAACTTAAATCTCATTTTATAAATTGATTGATAAATCAGTATTTAATGTTGGGAAACAAGAAAGAAAAAGAGAAATTAAGTTACCATGGATAAGAAAGAAAAAAGGTTGTGCTTCAAAGAAACACATCGTTGTGCTTGGATGTCCACACTGCAATTTCTAGCTTTGAAAACTTTCTCCCATGGTGATCTTTTAAAAGTTTTAAAAGTATTTTTCTCCCATGGTGATCTTTTAAAAGTTTTAAAAGTATTTTTAGACTCATTCTATAGGAGATCACCATAAGAATCTTCTCCTGCACACATATTCAAAACATGGACCTACTAGGATAACGTCGTCCACTTCAGCCCGGATGACTGGCCCCAGGATGCCAAGGTGTTCTTCATACTCATCTTCATCCTGAAGAGTTGTAAAGGTACTGTCTGTATAGCTCTGGAAAATCACCTTAGACGTGGTGCCATCTTTACAGGTTTTGTCATTCAGCATTGTACTGAAAGGAAATTCCCAATTACAAACCCACAGCAGTGAAAGAGAAAGAATTGCTTTGATGAAATCTGAGAACTCCTACAGCAGAAACATTTTGTTCATTTCAAGGGCCACAAAACTCATCTTTTGGAGGAAAAAGTGACTAGGAATTCTACATATTGTATGCTGACCAAATTGGTATGAATTACTGTAATTAATTTTTAGTACAGAATTCCTCCCAAGTCACATATACTCTTTGCTGTGGCATAGTGGCCAACCTCCCCTCTCAAAATTTAAGGAAATCCTCTCAACTTCAGGGTTTTTGATCCAGTCACCTTCTGATTTCTCCAACAATGATGCAATCACTCCTGCAGCTTTAGTTTTATTTTAAGGTAGTGCCCAGTCTGGTTATTCACTTTGCATCTTTCAGGTACATTTTTCAGTACTGCAGAAAGCTGGAAAATGTTATTATTCCATTTTAAAACAGAACTGCTACACCAGAACCACTTCTTGCTAGTGCTAGAAACTGTGTGATTTCATACTGCCTATATTAGATCAGTCAGTCCATTAAATTCCTGGCAAGACTGGAGGTCTGGAGGTCTCTACCCTCAACTCAAGAAGGAAGTAAATGATTTAGCCAAACCTTTTCTTATACCCCGCGTAGTTCCAGCAGACCTCTTTAGCTGCAATATAATATCTCCTTTCATTCCCTTTGCTCCTCAGGTAATGCTCAGCAATGTTTTCTGGGTTACGTTGCTCGTTGATGTTCACTTTTGGGTCTGTCAAGTATGGGTCATCAAAGTTCACATAATGGTACTCGTATTCCCCACCCGACGTTTCCTCCGTGTAATAACCTTCCATGACATACTCATAGCCTCCATTTTCTTGGGGAAGCCCAATGGTGATGGATGGTTTCAGGTGCCTGGGGGTGAGTGTGTCATTTGGTGACTCTCCATGCCTGGCTCTGCTCAGATCCACTGTCTGGTTGACCTCTTTGGGTGCCCCTGTGGTGTTAGTGCAGCACGGCAGCGTTGTGTGGTTGGTCTCACCCAGGAACAACGTCCGGCCAACCCCTGCCATAGGATTGGTCATTCTGGAAGGTTTTTTACTTCTTGGGCTCAGCAAAGGAGCCATTTTTGGATATTCCTTTTTTTTCCTTCGGATCTTGATGAGGGTTCCAGATGTACTCAAAGTATCATTCTTGTTCCCTTCCTTTGCTTTCAGAGCTGGGTGTGTGTGGCTCCCTTTCTGTTTTTCTCCCATTAGATGTGACAACTCTTGATATGTCTTCCTAGGCTTCTTATTAGTGAATGCTGTACCATTTCTGCTGTGATGATTTAACTTACCACTAACAGGTTTATCCAAATTTGTCTCTAAATCCAGACTCTCCTTTGCAGACACCAAATTCCATTCCTCGTTTGTCATTTTAGATGAATATTTCCCAGCCCTGGGCAACGGTGCTTCTAGTAAGTTCTTCACTAGTGCAGGGTTGGAATTAGGGGTTATATTGTCTAAGGTATTACCTACAGAGAAAGTGTCTGCTTGTTTATCTTTGGATAGCTTGGGTTCAGAGAGGCTGGATGCATTAGACCCATCTTCCACAACAAGGTCCAAAGCAAGGGTCAGGTTTACTGCACGCACAGCGTTTTCCAGCTTGGTTTCCTCCTCTTCCAGTTCATCACTGTAACCATTTGGAAGCTGCCCACTTCCCACCATGTCTATCTCAGATGTGTTCTCTGGCTGGTACCCAGAATGAAGTGCACTTGTCCTGTCAGCAGCTGAGAGGTTTTTATTTCTTACATGATTTAGAAGGGCATTCATCTGCTGCACAGAGTAAAACTTAACGGCCAGCGAGTTTCTCTTTTTCCTTTTCCTGTTAATATCAGAATTTCCTCCTCCTGGGCTTTCCTCTTCAGGCTTTTCTGAAGAAAATTTACTCTCTTTTCCATTAGTTGGAAGCTCTTCTGCAACATTCGTTTGGCTTTCCCCATTGCTCAGCAGGTGTTCACCTGCAGAGGAGTTACTGTGATCTAGTTCATGATTCCTTTGGCTTCTATTCTCAAATACCAGCTCAGCCTTTCCATCACTTGCCCTAGCTAAAAATAAGTCCTCTTCTGCTGTGACTGAAGCATGACTTGACTGGAATGTTTCAGCCTCGACTCGGGGAAGAGGAGTGATAGGAGTTTCTAAGAACTCAGAGGTGTTTGTGGACTCACTACTATTTATAGCTGTCAGATCCAAGCCAGCTGCCACCTCAGAACCAGAAGCATCAGTGCCTCCATACTGTTCCCAGGCCAGTGCTGTAAGGTTCTCTGTTTCTTCATTGCCTGTTGACTTCCTTGAGCTTCGGATGGAGTAAAAAGAAGCCAGGTAATCCTGATAATCCAAATCCTCCTTATCTCCTTCTTCTTGCACATCTTCTTCAGCTGAGAAGGTAGCAGCCTTTTTGTCAGTCTTGGTGTAAGTGAAATCCACGACATCAAATGAGTAATCTTCCTCATAGTCACATTTGGCATCTCTGAATCTCAGCCTCATGCCGTAACTCATCTCTGGGCTACCCCAGGATGCTAAAAGCCAAGTGCCTGAAATTGAAATTTGAACAGCTTTTGAATGCAGAAAGGATGATCTATGAAAGAATGAAGTCGTTTGAATTTCTAATTGGGACACAAAACATTTAGCTGTCAATGTGAAGTGTCTTAAATTAACCTAAAGGTTTCAATAATTCCTCCAAAACCTAGTCAGAAAATAAGTTCTCCATTTGAAACTAGGATCTGCAGAGAACAAAATATAATGTTTGCCTCAACAGCATCAAGTCATGTTCTCTGCTTGTTACAGCTTGCTTTTGGAACTAGCAGGAATTACACAACAGACAGAACTATCAGATTGAGAAGACCCTAGGCTTTTTTTTTTATATTAAAAAGGTCACATACAATTTTTCTGTATCTATCAGTGACTTGCACAACTTTCCTGATTTCTAACAGCAGCAAGTTTACCAAAGGAAACACACCCCAGATGGAAAGAACAGATCACACACTCAAATCAAGCAAAAGTACAACTTTGGTTTTGGTTTCCATAAATTCTGATGGAGTTTTAATGATTCCTTAGTCTTGAACAATAAAAAACACTCTAACACACAATAACAGCTTTAGCTTATAATAAGGTCTTGATGGTGCATGATTACCAAAAACAAGCTTGGAGGACCTAAAGAGTTTGTTATTTAATTAGATAAAAGCTTCAAAAACCAATTTGGTATTTTAAATAAGATAAGGATTTCTTATGGGAAACCTTGTGGGATTTTAGAATGATCACTAAACACTCCCAGTGCTCAGTGAGGAAGAATCTCTGTCCTTTTGCAAGGAACTCCATAAGGGTGGAGTTGTAGCATCACATTTTCAAGACCTGGTAGACACTGAGATGCATACCCATGGACTAGAGATCCAATTCAGTCAGGTAGACTATTGCTGCTGAATGACCAAAAAGCCTAAGGTGAGGTGTAGCCACTTTATCCAATACTGAGTAGCAGAATTTGGCAGTTTGGGCCCATTTTAGCTAACCCAGCATAGACAAATATGTGGCTAGAGGTGGGAATCCCAGTGCAGTACTGTATTGTTTCCAAGGATGGTATTGGAATTGCCTTCAAATGATTATTGATAACCCCAATACTAATTGTGAAGTGAAAAAAAACAACCTCAACAACAGGAAACCCACAACAAAAAGCCCCTCAGCATCGCATAGAATCATGCCAGTGCTGTCTGTGTAGCCAACAAAACTTCACACACATTAATTGCACTGAGGAGTGAGTCAACATTTTCCAGCACTGTGCTTATCTAAACACCTTTCTTTCCTATTTCAGTAAGTCCTTACATACTAGGGGTTAAAAAGGGTCTTAGAAGAGCTGTCAAACACTAGAGTTTTACCACGTACCAACGTTGTCCATTTCCACTGTGACAGATTCTCCACTCATTGGGAAAAGGTTCAAGACATCTTCATATTTGCCTTGGTACAGAAAAGAGTGCCCAGAAAGGCGAACGGAGACAATCTCATCATGAGTGCCAACACTGGAAAAGTGCCACTGAACCACGTTATCTTGGCAAAATCCAAGGATTTCACTGCTGTCAGACACGTAGCCATTTATTGCTAAAAGGAAAGCACAATGAAAGGGGTCTCAATCTTTTCAGAGGAAGACTTTTTAAAACCTCCTGTTCTTTGTCAGTCCACTGAACTGGACTCGCATTTGTACCTAGAGACAGGAACAAGATTGAAACTACAGTAGCCTTGATGGAGATTCCAGCTCTGGAAATAGTATCTCTAAGGCAGCAGAGTGGTGCATCAAAGTGAAAGAACCCTTGCCTTTGCCTCAGGGTCCAGAGCCAGCCTGGGCCCTAAAATATTCCATATTTCTTTCCAGTGCCACCTGCCATGGTTAGAAGTTCACTGCCTCTCCAGAGAATTCCCTGATTGCACTACATCTGAGAACAAGCAATCACTGGATGGCCAAGTTCACATGAGTTTCCATAATATTCAGCTTGATATCCAACTCACTGTGCATTACGTTTGAGTTATAGAATTTGGGATCATCCTTTTTAACACTGGAAGGGTTGCTGCAGTAGTCCTTGATGTTATCTTCTATGTACCAGCTCTTATTTTCATCAAACACAGCAAACATTGCCTGCTGCTCCCCATCTGCCTTTTTCTGAAAGAGAATCAACACAGCAGTGACATTTTTTGGGGGAGAAGACACATTTTAAGGACTCAATCCTATTACCTTTGTTACTACGTGAGCAATATAAGCTTCACCAGAGTTGTGGTGTGATCCAAGTGCTAAGGGAAAGGGAGTAGGGGAGTCAAGACTTCAAATGACAAGCCTACTACTGCAACCAGCCTGTGGTGGAGCACTGAGCAAGCCACTAGCACTGCTGATATGCAACCAGTATACAACTGGGCTCTCTGTAAGAGGACTAGACTCCTGGTTTGACTTCAGCACAAGCTTTTGACATTTTTTTCTCCTAAGTGATGCTCAGTTCTTTGCCAAGCAAGGTATCAATGGATGGTGAAGAGAAGCACACTCCTAGAACTCTCACATGCTGTTTGGGTTGCCCTGGATTCAGTGATGCCTGGGACTTTCAGATGCTGTTGGGTTATATCTGTTACAGAAAGGGACCAGCTCAGACATGAATGTTTTTAGAGCATGAAGGTATAATGATAGCAAAGTTTACTATCAGATCTAAAAATAGACTTTCAAGTCAGGCTGACTTTTTGTTGAAATGCTGCTCTTGCTAAGAAAATCAGAATATCACTCTTCTATTGCTGTGGACAGAGGACTCTTCAGGTCATTCCTTCAGGAGCCTATTGGTTTAATGGCTCTCTACATGACAGTTCTTTAAGAACAAAACCAAATTCACTGTAGATCAAATCATATTATTTGAGCAAAATCTGTCTTTAAGAGGTTACCAAACGTGTTACCTGCACACCCTTCTGGGTCAATGCTTCACTTTTACAAATCAGAAGTGGGCCAATCAGTCCAGAGGCTATATCTCTCTCAACATCCACAGCACTGTGGTACAGCCTGGTAATACACTGTGCATCCTTTGCAGTGGGTTGGTCTGTTTTAGCAATTTTCCATTCATAAGTGTATGTGTTCCCTGGTTCAATTCCTTTACTCTGGGTGCCATTGCCTAAGGAAAAATAAAGAAAGGGAAGAGCAGTGATACAAATTTAGAGCCAGGTTGTCATATGGCTGCACCTTTTAATAAAATTGGTGCAATTTTGCCACTTCAAGCTTCCTCTGAGATCACCAAGGCTCTGCAGGAACTGTTGTCTCTCTCTAGAGTCACAAATGAGAACTAAAAACACCAAAAAAGGGTATTTCTCTATGCCTTAAAGATAAGACCTTGGTTTCTCTATAAGGCAACACAACAGGTCAGCAGAGGAAGAGCACAGAATTGAGGTGTTGCAGTCTTGCACATTCCTAGCCACATCATCTCCTTCAAAGCAAAGAAACCCTCCACAACAGTTGATGGTATCCAAAATGCCATTCACAGATTCCTTACTTGTGGGATCCAAAGGATAATCAGCTCCTTCTGCTTCCTTTGAAAGTGTCACTCCATGGAAGTAAATGCTGTAGGGTCGGCTGGCCTTGTTTTTGAACACAATCTATATTGATATGCAAATGACACACACACAAAACAATTAGTGTTCAGCAAATCCTTGTCTGAGTTTCAACTACAGCAGAATTTGCCTGGTTGCAGCCTGAGAAGTGCTGGAAAGTCAAAGGGATGTTTTAAACATTGTCTGATAATATAAATTCAGTCTAAATGCTCCTGGTACCCTGCTGCTGGGTTTTGTAGAGCCCACTGAAGTAAATTCAGCTTTTTAAATCTGGTCTTTGGAAAAATCTAAAAAGAACTCCTGTTATTCCAGTTTCTAGGCACATAGTCCCTTGGGGAAGATGAAGTTATTGGCTGAAGTTCCCAAGAACCTTCAGTATTGGAAAAAACAAGTTTAAACAGATTTTAAAACAAATCTTGTCCCAGATTTCAAGACCCAAAGGGGTTATTGGAGGAAATGGCAAAGCATCTTGCCTATTCTTGGGCCAGAAAAAAAGAAGGAATGTGCCCAACTCAAATTCACAGTCAGAAAGTCACAGTGGCAATTAAAGGTCATGAAACTTTGTGATGCATCATTAAGTGACAACAGAAAGACAAGTGGATGTGACAGCAGCACAAGCTTGTAATGCAAATGTGTTGTAGTTTCATTTCATAAATCCATGAAAGAGCTTTTAACTATTTAAGACAATGTTACTCAGTTTTCAAAGCCAGAAAAAAACCAAAACAGCATCAGGAATGAGCAGCTCATGAACTTTGGCCTTACATCTAAATCCTCCCAGAAGTCCACCTGGGTCCAGCTTTTTTCCATTTTGCACACATGTCAACATATAAATACCTTTCAGAGAGTGCAAATTAAGTGTGCTTATGTTGTAAAATAAGTATAACCATGGCAGCTGTAGAGGGAATGCTGAAAAACTTAAGCTAAGTGCTGTCACTTGTCATCATACCTTTTACTAGGGCCAATATTTACAACATTGTATTTTTTCATAAAAAAATACCCAAATTAAACTAGTTCTTTTGTATCTCTACCCAGCAGAAAAAATAATCTCTGAATTTATGTAACTTACTTTGACTTTGTCATTGAGTTGAGCTCTGATAATAGGACCCAAGATCCCAGTTTCCTTGGGACGAGGATTTTCCAGACGTTTAGTGAAGGTGGCATCAGTGTATTGCCTAAAAACAGCCTTTTTATACTTTTTACCTATGAGATTTGAGAAGTTGTCCAAGTGCTGTGCTTTGTAGTGTCTTAAAAAGAAGGGAAAAGACATGATCAATGAAACTTGGAATAGTGATGTCTATTAGAATACAAAATCAGCACTCAGGCTGATCCAAAGTCTGACCTAAATTAGGTAAGAAGCAGCTTGGAACATTATTTATGTTTTAGTAACACATATGACTAATTAGTATCAGAGTTTACATTTATCAGGGTATATATGCAAGAACTTTTTCACTGTAAAGTTGCAAAGATGCCCAGAGAAGCTGAGGAGTCCCCATCCTTGGGGGACAACAAAAACTCAGCTGGCTAAGGTCCTGTGCAATGAATCCCCTTTCACACTGGACCCCCAGAGGTCCTCTCCAACCTGAGTTATTCCATTATTGCACTTGAACATTCCATATTATGTTGACAAAGTATTATTTTACCTATCAAGGCTGTCTGGAATATTTGGGGCATAATCCCAAGTAACTTCTTCTGCAGCAATGAAATACTCCCAGTTTTTGACCATGAGACGTTCTTTAAAGGAGAGACGATTCTTCTTCACCTCCTTGTCCCCACAGTCTCTCACAGTGAGGTAACCATGCATTCCAGCTAATTGAGAAGAAATGGAACCATCATGATTGTCCATTTAATGAGCCCTCACTACTTCAGATGCATTTCTCATTCCTTTAAGGCTGCCAGCAAGCATTTGTTCATGTTTACCATCTTTTCAGGCTTGAAAAGGCAGCATCCATGTAGACTCCAGAGAGGCTGGGATCTTTCCAAGCAGCCCATATTCATCAAATGAAATACAGCTCCTCTCTCAACTCACTCTCTTTGAAAATACCACCTGAACAGATGGAAAGCTATTATTTTTCCTGCCTTTTTGTTTTGTTTTTCAAAACAGGTCTTCCAGCTCTTGTAAGAGAGCCATTCCTCATTCTTTCAAATTCTGACCGCTGCTGAGAGAGTGAGATACTTTCAAATGATAAACAGTGAATATTTTCATCAGATTGTGTGACACTGAGCTGCAAGTGCTCAGTTTCTGAGGCCACAGGGGGTTCCTTACTCATTTAATAATGCTGTTTATCTGAGCAGCTCACAGACTAAGACACTGGAGCACTCATTCACTGTTGCTCTGTACCACTGCAGAACAGCAGAAGCCATTTGGGACATCAAGAAGAGAGACAACTCTACAGTTGCCTAAGAAATAGATGTTTCCTTGCCTTGGTGGTGCTTTTGGACAAGAGAAGATATCAGCCACCTTCCTTCCTCACTCACTGTCATGTTCACAGTGGTTGATGCTCCTCCCACCAGGTTCACAGTAGAAATTCGGTGATGTCTTTGCTCCATGGACTGGCCATTGACATGAATGGAAAAAATCTCTGGCTTGGAACTCATTCCTATGAAATGCCAGCTGATGTTGTCATAGGCACAGGCCTCTAAATCTGAGAGAAAGGTGAGAGTAGGGTTCAGAACACAGGCAAATCGTGCAAGTTCCCTAAGCACACCCTCAGGTGGTTCTTCATTAAACATTTTTTAAACATTAAAAAAAACCCTCTGGCTCCTGGGATCAGTTTTTGCAACAAGAAGAAGTTTCAAAAGCTTTTAAATGGAACAGATATCAAAATCCTGGAAGTCAGGGGAAGATAGGTATTTAAAACATACATACAAGTAACAGCTTGACTTACAGAGAGCTGTGGAAAAAATCAGTAGCTTCCTTTGGGAAGCTGATTTGTCCTTATTTGGGGAAAAAAGGAAAGAAAAAGGCAAGGATCCAAGCTAAACAAAGAGGTTGTATCTAGTGACTGTAACTACCCTATCCAATACTTGTTTAAAACCCACCACCCACCTAAGACAGTCTTTTGTACTTCCAAAATAGACTGGACAGAGATATGAAAAAAAAAAAGCAAAGGTAAAATTCAGTCTTCATCAGTGTTAATTTCATTTCACATAAGCTTGAAGAGTACCTGGCAATGTTCCATCAGTATAGCCATTAATTGTGTATTTGAGTGATGCTGATCTTTGCCAACTCTTGTTTTCATCAAACACACCAAACAGCAGCACATACTCCTTGTCAAAAAGTTTCTGTGACCCATCCTCATTTAGGCTTCCTACAAAGAAGAAACAAAAGAACTTAATTTGAAGCAGAAATACAGCAGTTTTCACATCAATGTAGTGGCATTAATGTGTATTTAATGAGCTTGCTTCACCTTTTAGCATGTACTGGCTAAACCTGACCAAGACAAGGCCTTTAAGAATGTTCATAAAATGATTTTATTTCTGAAAGTACTTTTGGGTTGGGTAACCACAAAATCAGAAATCTGTAATATGCTAGAAGATTGAAGAGTGTGCAGTAAATTGTCTCAGACAATTCTGCCAAGGCATTGTAGGCATTGTCTTCATGAATGGGAACAACCAAACAGCCTTCTGCTCACAGTCAGACTCTGGCCTCTCTTTTGAGACTGGGAGGCAAGAAGAATGATGGCAGAGCTGTCTGCAGTGTGAACATCTCCTCAAGCACCACACTGAGGTCATCAGCTCCTTTAAAAAGCATAAAATGGACCACTTGGCAAACAACCTCTATATACAAAAGATTTTGACAAATAACTGCTGAATGAGGCTGGTTATAAGCAACCACCTCTGAGCTGAGTTTGTGATTTCTGTCAACAAGTAGAATTCATTCTGGACATGCCACACAACTGGTGTGATTTTACTGATCCTTTCTGTAGATTGCTCACATCAGAAAACTTCCATTTGCTACTTCCAATCTATAATCCAGGATTAAAATAGATGTCTCTCTAGACTGCAGGAACTAAAAATTTGGGAGCTTGCTGATTATTCTACTTAGGCAGAAACTTTAGCAGTGGAAGCAGTTATCTTTAATGTAATCCTTTTAATTTGTGAGAGGCTACAAAGTCCTGTTTTCCCACGTAAAAGAAGTCTCAGATCAAGAGGAATTTTTCAGCTTGTCACACAAAACCCATTCACTTGAACTCAAAAGTCCACTTTTTATAACCTTCCCAGGTTATACCATCTCTGCTGCTCTTAAAGTGTCAAACTGTGGTGGGTTGACCCCAGGCAGCAGCCAAGCACCCACACAGCCACTTCAATGCTTCCCTGCCCTCAGCAGGACAGGGGAAAGAACAGAAGTGGAAAAAAACTGTGGGTCAAGTAAAGAGGGTTCAACAAGTGAAGGAACAAGGAGAAAAAAAACCAAGCAACACAAAGGAAATCACTCATCACCTCCCACAAGCAGACTGCTGGCCAAGAAACCCTGCTCAGAAATCTGAAGAATGTGATTAGTTACCTGTTTGTCTTTCTTCTAGATAGGAACACATGCTCAAAATTGTATTGAAGGTAGTGGTCAAACCAATCCATCTCTAATTCCTATCCAACTCAAGCCCACAATGTATGCATGAATTTGAGAGACTTGAGAAGGAAGGAAAGCAAGTCATTCCAAAGCATTTGTCCAGATTAACTCCACCAGTATGTCATAAAATGCACACACATGAACACAGAGAAAGAAAATCCCAGAAAAGTAGGAAAATAGCAAGTCCTAGGTAATATTAAAAGCACTAATTCTCAAAAAAACTTCAGAAGGAACATAATTAATACTAATGCCACTGCTCTGAGGTGTTATGAGTAGGTGTGTTCTGCAATTAAATGGACACCTATCAGTGAGAAGAGTGCCTCTGTACAACCCACACTGGAGCAGCTGTTTACTTTCAGGAAAGCTTCAAGGTCCAAGTCCAGTCTACACAAAGTACTTAAACTGTAGGGACACAGGATCAAGCTAAACTCAGAGCTTTCACTAAAAGAAAGATCTAGAACTTGGAAAAATGAAGGATTTAAGGGACCAGCCAGGAGTCTAAGCAGCTTACCCAGTGGTATGCTGTCTCAAACTTCCCCTCAAATCACTGGTATGCAGCTAGTTATTTACAAGTGGTACCAGTTTGTATTAGTGGAGATTCAAACTGCTAAAATCTCAAGTCCCTGATCCCATGCAAAGCAATTTTTAAAGACTTATAATCTGTTCAAATTTGGGCATCTTTTTAAGTGGCTATCCAAAGACACACTGCTCTGCAATTTCAAGCTCTTCTTACAGGGGAGAGTGCTACAACCTCCTGATCTGATATCCTTTAAAATGTAGAGGCAAAGCAACTGGTTCCTGCCTTATTCTCTGGAATGGCTGAACTGTTTTGAACAAAGCTTTAAATAAATATTTATTCTGAGACAGGTAAATTGAGGTCATATATTTAGCAGTTAAGCAAATGAAAAGAGAACCAGTTCAGACAAATATATCTATTAATAGCACTCTGTCCAGCCTATAATTGCCCACCCCCAGCCTACTAGCTGGGGAGGTCTGAGCAGGAAGAAGAGAAAGCCTTGACACAGTGCAAGCACAGTTCAGTGGCAGCTAAAACATGGGTGTATGAGCAACACTCTGCTGGATCTGCATGAAAGCTGCCATTTAAAAACTTGAACATGTAAAAGAAAGATGGTAAAAACCATTTACTTTACACTGCATGTAAAGATGGGAAAAGGAAATATATCTTTCCTCATGATCATACAACCTTAACTTTCTTAAGAAAGGAAACTATATTACCTTATAGTAGTCTTAAAGCATTTCATTACCTTTCTTACAGATAAGCAGTGCTCCAATCAGACCAGAGTTAAAATCCATTGCCATATTCTCATGGGAATAATATGCATAAGTAAGACAAGGAAGGTCAGCTTCTTTTGGACCAGCTTCTTCTGTTATATCCCACACATAGGTGTAGATCTTGCCTGGAAGTACAGCATCATCTTGCTTTTCTACAGAGGATGTTCTGTCATCATACAGGGAACCTGCCAAGAAGAGTCAGTAGGGTGGCATGAAGAAAAAGAGCAATTACAGCATGTGGAATATCCTCCTAAAATCAACTCCAAAAGCTTGGTTTGTTTCTTGCATATGTGATACTTCAGCTTCAAAGAGATAACTCATGATGCCACTCACACTGCAGACAGTAGCTATTCCACCATCCTGTTTCTTACAGATTAAAGGTTTCCTAGGACTGTCCTCACTACCAAAAAGTGGGGCTCTTCATCAGCTTGGCTGGGGTTAGGGTGGCATGAAGCTGCAGGCTCTGCTCACTGATACTCTGTGGAGGAATCCTGCTCACTTTGTCAGCTCTCTGTGTCTCATGAAGACATTATCCAGGCTACTATTGCCTTGCTGCCTCAGACCTTTCATGCACTGCATACCCAGATGGAAGTTATGGCTCTTATCTACATCTACCACATCCAACCAATCTCCAATATGGTGAAGAGGAGCCAGAGAATCAAAATCCTAAGTGCCAAAGGTAGTCAATACCATCAGTGAGGTAGTCAAACTGAACTGCCTATCACTTCCAGTCACACCTCCTGTTCTACTCCATCAGATGGGGTTCCAAACCTCTTTTTGTATCAACACAATAAACAAAGCCTTTCTGTAAGCTGCAGGTCAGAGCTCTGGCTCAGCACCCAGGGCAGGGCAATCCAAGAAGCATGGGCAATCAGATTCACTCTGTTATAGTGCACACATTTAATCACTGATTTGCTCAGAGTTTATGATCTATTTTTGCTAGTCTCATGAGGGTTCCAGCAGCAAAACAGCACAAAGCTGGGCATGAAAAGCTAAGTATGAACAACATGAGCACCACTGTCAACTGCAATTACCAATAATGCCATGATGTATGTTAGTACAAGGGATTGTAAAAAGTTTTAAGACCTGTATCTAAGAGTTTTAATGTCCTGAAATAGAATATTTTACAATTATACAGGGGTTGGCCCAGGTGACCTTCAGAGGTGCCTTCTAACCTCAACCCTTCTGTGATTCTGTGAAACAGTATGAGCACACTCTGCATGTCAGATGACACAAGTATTTCATTGATGAAGAAGAAAAGAGTTAATGGGTGTAAAGTTTTAATCCAGGATCAACAGATGTTTGTGTTACATATCTCCTCAAACATTGGTTTAGGCCCCTCTTAATACTTCATGCAGTAGTCTAGAAGTAAATGAACAAAACTTGGCACTTTTATACTATTTACCTTCTGAAATTTTGTCATAAACTATGCCTTGAGGGTGAATGCTGACTGGCTTGTCTGCCATGTTCTTCAGGTGAACTACTAAAGTATCTCCCACTTCAGCACGCAAAGTTGGTCCCAGAAGTCCTGTAGTTGTTCAGGATGAAGAAAGAGGAAAGTGTGAGCAAAACATTGAGTGAAACAAAGACTTCTCTCCCCACGTTAACATGAGCTTCAAAGTAGAAGTTGCAAAATTAATACAGGCAGAAAATATAATACCACTGCAATGAAAGTTTACCCATAAAAAGGCATGTGGAGATTTCAAACCTGCAGCTCAGTCAGGAATATTATAAATCATATATCTGGCAACTAGCACTTAAAAAAAATATCACAGGAAAATGGGGGGTGGGGAGGAAGTTATTTCCAGACACAGAAAATTTATCAAAAGGTTAATTTTGAGGTTCACTGAGAATTTCTAGGAAACCCTCACATACAATTTAATTAAAAATTTTTAGGAAGCCAGACATTTTATAGTTTAAGAGTGTAGAGAAAGGCATTCAGCACATTTCTTGGAATGGCACTCTCAGAAGACAAAGATCTTTCAATCCCAAAATGTTATCTGAAGAAATAATCAGTTCCATGTTTAAGTGGAACATCCATTTAAAGTAGTAACAGAAGCAAAGGCAAGGGAACAACTTTTGCACCCAACCTCACTGTTTTTCTTTTGCTTTTCCACTGATCTATCAGAAATATATCTACCCTCAGGCCTTAAGCTCCTTCCATGTGAATTTACAGTGTCACCACTGTCACTGTGCTGTACAACTCTAAATGTGTATGGGAAGGCTCAACAGACACTGAAAACACAGGGAACAACTTGGTACCGTGCAATTAATTTGCAGATAGCACTGAGCTCATCTCTGAAAATCCAATTTCTCTGTGGCCCTTGAAAGCCTAGTGTCCTGCAGAGACCTCATCCCTGTGGCTATCTGGTTTATGTGCAAAAAATATGGAGAAAAGAAATAAATATGAGCTTGCTTAGCTTGTTACTAGCTTTATAACAGGCAACAAAAAGACTCAGAACATTTCCTTCTTCTTTACCTGCATCTGGTTTATGTGCAAAAAAATGGGGAAAAAAAAGAAATTGAGCTTGTTTAGCTTGTTACTAGCTTTATAACAGGCAACAAAAAGACTCAGAACATTTCCTTCTTCTTTACCTGTAAATATATTTGCTGGCTTTTCTCTTTTAAAATCCACTTCATATTCTCTGTAAGAAATTTTCTTAAACACAGGATCTGAATGTTCTAATCTGAAACCAAAAGACAAAAAAAAAACCAAAGGTCAGTCTCCAAAAGAGGCCATTGCTGTTTCACAGATATCTCAGAAAATTAATCCTGGAACACATTTAATCACTTCCACATTCTGCTGAAGGCATGGCACACAGTCCAACTCCTTGCAGGGTTCTCCCCTTTCCTTCTGTTGAATCTATGATGTTCCTGAGCTAGCCCATTTCATACTAGACAGTCAATTAGAGTACCTACTGCAGTTTAATCCTGATTTTCCTGGTGATTTCTATAGGTCCTTTTGATTCTATGATGAAAATGTCTTTTTACATTTAGACACAGAGGAAGGTGTCTTGACCATGCTTAATCTAGAAAGCATCTGAGAAAACAGAGTGGAAGAAGCCTGAATGTCCTTTTGCTTGGATCCATGCTTGAACTTCAAGACTCACCCCAAGGATTCTTCCAACAGCATTAACAGCAAGCTCCTGTAGCAACAATGACCTTGGTGGCAAGCAGGAAACTGTTCCCTGACAACAACTAAAGATTTCACAGCAAGTCAGAAAATTGCTTTCTGGGAAAGACCACAAGTGTCCTTAGGCTTGTTATGTAAATGCATCAGGCACCCAGTGGGTCACACTGTTTTCTCAGAAAACCATTAGGCAAGGCAAAGAAAACCATCACATGGGTTTCCAAACACTTCTGGAATGGAAATAATGATGAGAAGAGGGCTGGAGGGAGAATAACCTTTAGTTTGACATTTATTGGTTGATTTTTATACAGTATGTATGATGACTGGATGCAAGAGTAATTCCATTTGGCTTTTTTGCAGTGCCCTTTCAGGCACAGATGATAGTGGGGAGCTGATGGGCTGCTCAAGCACTGAGAGATTGGGCAGAGACAATGCAGTGAGCTTGGTTGATTTTATACAGTATGTATGATGCAAGAGTAATTCCATTTGGCTTTTCTGCAGTGCCCTTTCAGGCACATATGATAGTGGGGAGCTGATGGGCTGCTCAAGCACTGAGAGATTGGGCAGAGACAATGCAGTGAGCTTGCTTCAGTGACATCCTGGGTCCATAAGGGGGAGATCTCTTTTTGCAGAGATCTTTTGTAAATCTTTCTGTAACCCTCTCACAACAGAAGAGTCAGGCAGGAGCAGCTCATGTTTCAAGTCACTGATAAAATGTTATTTCCCTCTCTTCAAGAAGGACCCAATCCATAACCTTCATTGACAAGTGCTGCCCTACTACAGCAATGTTCAATAGAATATGCACAGAAGACTGTGGGGAGGAAGAGAAAATTTATCAACACCAATAGCATAGCTAGAAGGAACAAAATATGCAGCTTACTAACACCTCAGAAATCTCAGACTATGAAAGCAGGTCTAGTTTTATAACTCCTGGGGACAGCAGCAGCAACACTGCAGGTACAGATGTTCTCACTGTGCTCTGAAGTGTCTTGATAAACATCATTTGTACATGGTAACAAATCTCTGAAGATAAGACAACTGATTCTCAGAGAAGTTGAGTGTCCTTTTCTAGCTTGCATGATTGGAGAACTAAGAAAACAGTTTGAGAAACCCTTTTTTTTTTTTTTCAGCCTTTCTTCAGTTACTTAGAACCAAAACCAAAGTATCAGATTCTTACACTGTATTTAGACACACCCAAATGCCTTTGGGATCCAAGTCATTCACTCCAAGTCATTCCTTAGGGAATATCCTTGTGGAGGGTTGGTTTTTTTTTTGAGTTAAATTTCTGTAAGCTCTACAAAGTTCATCAGAGCCCTTCAGGATGTGACTTGCTCTACACACTTATGTTAGATCTCTCCAGAGACACTGTGTATGAAAAGCTCCTAGGTAATCACAGTATTTCAGCTGAGGTTTGAGGCATTCTTGTGGGTTCCTACTGCATGAAAACAGTCTATCCACAATGTGACATTTAACAAAACAGCATTAAACTGATGCTTATACTGATGTAGCCAGTGCAGATGAATGAAGCTCTAACTACTAAATTCACATGTCCAGGTCAATACTTAATCATTAAATGGCATTTGGCTTCATATTCCTACATTTAAATCCCCTTTTCTTCTGCCCTGCCAGTTTGACATTATGCTTATACCACTCATGTTAAACTTCCAAAGGGTGTTCTAGAAATCATAGAAAGCTTGTTTTCATTAAGTCTTGGAAAAAGAATAGAAAGTCAAAATCTGAACAGGAAATGTCTTCTCCATAACATCCTGAAAAGCAATACATACTTAAAGTCACAAACTAAGCAAGAGAAAACAAGCCATCCACCAATATTAAAAAGAAATGAAGTCAGTAGTACCTAAATTCACCCTTCAGTGTAGGAGAACAAGTAATTTGTACCATTTCATGCCACTTCCTGAAGAAATAAAAGCTGTGTATGGTGACTGTGGTGAACACAGTCTAAGAATGAAGCCTAATTTAAACAGAAGTGTAAATTACATCTAAATTTTGTCATCTGTAGCATTGCACTTGCCCCACCTATAATCCTGAGGATAAGAGTAGTAACACAAATAAGGGATTTTATATGCTTGATTTGTGTATGCATGCAGGCTGGCCATTCTGCAATGCTATCTGGAAAGAAGAAATTCAATTAGTATTTTCACTTAATGAAGTACAGCAATGCTTGATTACAATGCTACAACCTTTACTTGGCAGAACTCAAGGTGGACTTTTCACAAAGACTACTGAGCAACTCAGAAACAACACAGCTAGATCCAAAGTCCATCAGGCTCTGACTGAAGTGAAAGTGATGGTATTTAAATTGAAACATGTTCATTCCTTCAGCAAATTCTAAAGTCTGAAAGTTTTCAAAATCTTACCCCACTATGCTTTAACTGAACATTGCTCCAAAACCATCTATCCAATATAATTACATTAAGAAAACCCACCAAACCATGAACTGCAACCCATGCAGAGGATGATAAAAGCAAGCCCTGCAACATATTTACAAAAATGTTCTGAAAACATAAAAATTATTCTAACCACTAATGAAGTAAATAAAAAGGAGCTTTTAATACTTCACTGGCTCCGGTTCAGATCATGCATTTTAAAGACACACAAGTTCCTCTGAAGCCAAGAGATCAGGCTATAAAGCCCTCCTGGGCTCTAAAATTCCACAGGAGGTAGGAGATGCAATCCACTTACAGCCACAAGAGAGGATTTTTTTTCATCCTTATTCTGGACTTTGTTACCTGGACTTTTCTTCAGACTCCGGTTTGTAGGTCCAGCTAGTGATCTGAGCAGCTATATAATGCTCCCTGACCTTCACAGCTCCCACCACATATTTTTCTGAGTCTGGCCACCATGAACCAAGCAAAAGCAAGAGAAAAAGGTGCATGCAGTGCAGTGTCATGGTACAGATGCCTGTTGATGCTGCTCTGGAAGATAAAGGCAGAATTTCTGGCAGAATGCGCTGCTTTTATTGCTGTTGCTGCTTTTAACTTCCCCTCAGAAATGAAATAATTGTGATGCAAGAGGGTAACAAGCATTTGCTATGCTCAGGTCATTGCTCTTCACCTCCTCCTCCCTCCCTCGCTGACAGGGATCCAATAGAGATAAAAAAACAAAACCCAAACCTGTTCAAACTACCTTCCCCCCCCCCTCCTCCACCCTGTCTGCAGTGAGAGAAGCACCAGGCAGCAGCAGCTTCAGCCCCACAACAGCCTCTGCTTGGGTCCCACTGAAGCAGCAGGATATAGGAAGCAGAAAACAATTACTTAGATTACTTACAATTCCAGGATATTTGACTTACATGGTTAGGAGGAAGGGGGGGGGCATATTTTCTGTCTTCCCAGAAAACAGAAAGCCAGCATGCAGCTGGCACGGGTGGAAACTTCCCAGTTTGATGCTACATCTAAGAAATCTTTCACCAGTTAGAAAGCAAACTGATGAAGGATTGGGTGTGGGGACTAGAAGAGCCAAGCTGAGTTCAAATCTAGTACATATATTGCATATTAACAATAGTAAGTCAGCAACTTTTCCAAATGTTGCCAGGTTCAGTGTGTTTGCTACTACACTCTCAACTATCTCAGGTAATGGATTGCCAATGTCAACTAGAGCACAAAAAGTGTTTCCCTGCTTTTACCAGTGTTGAGAAGTGTGTCAAAACAACAATAAAATTGTTGAGTGTGTTTCCTGTACACTGGGATCACTGGAAAAAGAAAAATCCCTATAATTTTTTTTTCCATAGATTACAACTACTTTTTCAATAATGTTTTGCTCAAGTTATCATGAAATAATTACCTAAAACCCCAAATCAAAATAATTCTACTCCAGATCCAGATAAAAATAAGGACATTTCCTCAGAGTACTTCAAAAGAAAACCTGATCAGTTCTAGGGTTAATATATTGTGCAACAACAGAATGGTCTAATTGGCAGCTTGGTTAATTCTATCCAAAATGTACAGTACCACATGGACTTAGAAGTGATAGGGAAGATGGTTGGTAAAAAACTGATGAACACCAATAGCTGAATGGTTCCTACCAAACTCCAGAATATTTTGGTGTTTAAACCTGAAAATAATAGTGATTACTTGAACAGCATCATGGATGAATTTCAATGCAGCAAACTAAATAACTGAAATTATTTCCTGGGGCATCTGCATGGAGTTAATCACTTGTTCCCATGAGCCATTTTGACACAGTGTATGGACAAGATTCAAAACTCAAAATCCAGCAACAGTTAAACTGGACCAGAATGCATGCACTGGTATTGAAGAGAAAAAATGTTAAACGTGGTCCAACAGTTAGTAATCAATTATTGTTTTGGTTAAAGAACTCACCGTAACCCTAGGTAAAAACACTTCAGTAATTGTTAATTATAAAATCTGGCTCATTTGTAATCCAGTCCTAATCTCATCTCTGGCTCAGAACCTATTTCAATGCTGGTGCTTAATAGTTTTATTTGCATGAAAATGGCTATAATTTGGATTTAATGAAACAAATCTTTGGACAGATGGACAATTCCTTCCTTCAATCCAGAACTGATGAGAAGTAACTGGTGCTGAAGTCCCTGGCACATTCTATTAAACCTAAACCATCTTCACTTTTAAGTCCTCTTGTCTCTTCTCCAGATCTTCAAAATTCATGATAAAGCAGACAGAAAATACCACATGTCTTTATCAGAACAGAAACCAACTCACCTTTGAGACCAACCTCCAGCCACTGGGCTTTACAGCACTGTTCTTAAAGCTCCTTTTCATACAGGGATTTGAAGACCTCCTTGTATTCTTATCTG